>NW_027526295.1:153275115-153383813 GCF_048455015.1 Haemaphysalis longicornis
TTCACAAACATGAGTTGCTCGAAAGACCTGTTCGAGAGCCGGTTTCTCTTCGCTGTCATGATGAGCGATGCCGTGGAAAACACGCGTTCCACGTCCGCTGACGTCGCATTCACAGTAAAAACTGCCCTTGCCAGTCGGGAAAGTGAGGGAAAACGGCTAGCATTTGCTTTCCAGTAGGTAAGGGGCTTAACCGTGTCTGCAGAAGTTCCCTCTGAGAGGTACAAAGAGACTTCCCCCGCAAGGGTTCCAGGCATGCTATCTAAGCGGGCGTTTTCATTCTGCCTGATGTTGCTAAACATAAGACGGCTTGGCCCCCCTTCACAGTCTACATTCGAGACGGTTCTGGCGCTATCCTGCCTAACAAAAGAGGCCCCCTCCCCAGAACAGCAGAACTCATCTTCTCAGCTGTCGCAGCTGAAACACCAAGAAGTCTTAAACCGTGGGTCTAGGAGAGCCCCCATCAAAAAAACTGAGTCAGTCCACGTGCTTCCGAACCGCTTCTCGAGGCTAAGCTGTAGGCCTTTAGCCGCCTCTTTGCAGAGAAGTGTTCCTTTGCTTAGAATTTCCGCAAGGGAAACTTCGATGTTTCGCAACGCGGGAAGCAAAAGCCCGGCCGTCTCGTGCCTTTCCTGGAGTAACTCCGTGGCCTCCTCTACGGGGGAGAGAAGCTCTATCAAGTCTGTAGCCAGTCTTAGTTCATATTTAGACAGCTTAGCTTTTTTGCACGCGTGCAGAGTTTCTGTCAAACCTGGATGACTAGAAAGAGTGCTGACGAGCTTCCTCATCATTCGCAGCTGGGAGTTCCACCTTGTCGCATTGTGCGCTTCCAAGTGCACACCGGCCACATTGAACACTTCTTCCGTGTCGGCGGTGCTCTTCCGTATGGATGCAACGATGGAGCCGCATTTTTGCACCACTTCTTCAGCATTTGGGTCCTAAAATAAAGCGAGGACGACAATTGGTGAATATTACACCTGCAAGTAAAGGTAGCGCAAACGGTAAACATGCAATGCGATAGCGTTTCAGAAAGAGAATGATGAAGCAGGTAATCATATGGTATTGCACTCGATCACACACTGACGCTGTTCAAAGCTTGCCTACGATAAGACAAAGCGAGGATAAAAGCGACACGGTCGCTTTTTCAGCCCTACGATAAATTGAGTGCCCACTTGCGCAGTAAGGCTAAACCATCCTTTTCTTCTGGAATAAGTTTTGTGGGTATGGCATTACAGCTGGTATTATAGTAATGAAAGCGGCTTCGTGATTGAAATAAACATACTGGCAGAAGACTGCCATGTCTCTGACTGTGCTTATTTTCCGTGAAACTGTGTTTACAGGCACAGTGATTTTTACTAGAACGATTGATGTGCAAATGATTTTATTCCCGGGGCGGGGCGGGAGAGTAGTAAAAAAAATAAAATCGTGCACCCCCTCTGTCCAACAACGATGATGGTTGAACGCGAATAATTCGCGCAAGGGATTCCTTGGTTGCCAGCTGAGTTTAGGCTTTGACTCACAGAACTTTGAATCATTGTGCTTTGAATTTCACTCGGACGTAGTTTGGATTCTTGACCACCGCGATTTAACTTTAACCCTCCGCCGTCTGATATCGCACAAAGAAAGCTTGGCGTCGAACTATCGTATACCTAAACGGAGGAGTGCATAATTTTTCTGTCTAATTTTTCACGTCCATACACCCTTCTCCAAATTCGAACCGCTTTGAACACGTCCAAAATCGCGCAATCGGATCAAGGTCGGCTAAATAACATGAGGGACCCAGGTCGGATTTCTTCAATGGAAAGCGTTTCTTTTTTCGTTTCACACACGATCACCGTCATCGTCAGAGAAAGTTTGCTTTTTCTGACGCGACATACGCCATCAGGGAGTCATAGGAAGCTTCCCTTTAAAGAAAAGAGAGGGAGATCACGAAAGGAGCAAAATAGCAAGGAGCACAAAACAGAATGAAACAACAGTAGTCTAAACAAGGAATTAAGGATATCTTTAAAATGCAACATCGGGACACCGTCGGCGTTCTTTACATGATGTACCAGTTTCCTTTGTTTTCAGAGGTATTTGCAAATGGTTGATTGGCGTGGTGAGAGCACACTTGCAAGTCGCGTAAGCTTGGTGCAGAAAAATTATCCGCAGACACTATTTGATGAGAAGCATTGTTCGTCGTATCGGCCATGGCAGCGGATAAACCACGTATTTTTAACGATGAAGAAGTGAAGCACGCTAGAAAATTCTGGAAAACATGAACTGGGGGAGTTGCCGGTGATTGCATACCAAGCTTCATGGAACTTCCCAAACAATAAGAGGCACAGTTGTTTGCTCTTAATTTTGCCCTTAAGTACGTTTGCTCTTGTTTGCTTAAGTTTGTTTGCTCTTGCAGTTGTTTGCTCTTAAACTGCAATTATTATATACACACATTTTTTTTTCACATTGCCAAATTTTTTGACAAATATTGGCCCAAACAGTTCTTCGGTATATTAATAATAAAAGTAGTACCGCACAAAATAAAACCAATAGATTATTTAATGGCACATACCTGCCGAATGGCGTCTTTTACGGCGAGCTGCAGGCTGTGGGCGGCGCAGCCAAATCGAAAGTGCTCCAACTGATGGAACTCACTTAAAAGCTCCTTGGTTAAGCGTTCTGGACAGTCGTCAAAATTGTCATCATCGTTGTCCTCTTCAGTTTCCCACCCGGGAAACGCAAACGCCTTTATCATGGATGAAGCGTTATCAGTCACCACGCGAAGGACCTGAAAAAATACATAAAAACGGTTTGTTCGTGTCCACTGCAGGACGAAAGCCTCCCCCAAAGATTCCCAGCCACGCTTATCGAGTGCCAGCTGAGTCCATGCCCCCCCCCCCCCCCCCCTTCCCCTTCAATTTTTGTAGTTAATCTCGCCAACGAGTTCCCGGTGGACCTCTATTCCGTTTGCGTTCTATTGGCAATTTGGCGGCCACTTTGTCAAAGGAATGTTTCAGCTATTGTCCCTCATTCGCATTACGTGACCAGCCCATGCCTATTTCCTTCGCTTAATTTCAACTAGAATGTCCGCCACCTTGGTCTATTCCCTAATCCATGCGGCTGTTTTCCTTTCGGTTACAATTAAAGGGCAAAATTGTACTGAAATAAATATTTCACCTTGTCAGCGATGTCCCACTGTAGCAACGCTGCGTCGTACTCGGAGCGGATCCGAGCAGCTGTGTGGCTTCCTGTCAGGCGAGTGAAACTGAGGAGGTACGTGTGAGCCGTGAAGTCGCTGTCCACAAATGTTGCCTCGACAGCCAGAAAGCCCTCCGTAGACCGCGACGTCCACACATCTAGTGCGATACACACGTACTCCGCTCCCGCCAAAGACGATGATATTATGGTCTGCAGCTCTGATACTTTTCCTGGAAGAAACTTCTCTCTGAGGTCATCCCGCGTTGGCAACTTGTAGCCCGGCACGGCAACCTGAGTTTGAAAGAATGCAAAGGAGTTACTTCGAATAAAGGCGGCTTATAGTATTCTCAAACTTACCTTGACGAATTGCTTGAATCCCTCCCTCTCGACAATGCGAAAAGGCTCCATGTCAGTGCAAACCATGTTAATTATGGCGTCATCCAGAGCAGCCTTTCGATGAGCAGGCAGAGAACTGCAGCCAGCAGCGAAGGACGATGTTATCTTCGGCTGGCTTGAAAGCCCTTTCTCTCGTTGCGCGTACTCGCGCTCGTGTTTTCTCTTTAGGTGCCGAATCAAATTAGACGAAACTCCGACTGCAGCATGTATCGTTTCGGAACAAAGCTTGCAGAGCGCAACTTGTTTGCTTTCTTCGCGGGTAATATCAAAAAACTGTTTCCAATGTGCCATGTTGGCGGACTACTGCGTGCGTGCGCCGCTGGGCGCAGGAGCCAATGCGTGGGAGTGCGCTATGAAAGCGGTTTTTATTTCCCACAAAAAGCTAGGAAGAAGAGGGGGGGGGGGGGGGGGGGGAGTGGTAGCACGGAAAGTCAAGGGGGGAGCATCGCCCAGCTATTACAGCCCGAGCCTGCTCCTAAATGAACCATTGGGCTTCTATAGTCGTTCACAGCGCCAGCGCGGCCGTATTGCCAACAAGACCCTCCCTGTGACGCCTCGTTTTCGCTGAAAAGATTTCGGAAGGTTGCTGGTCCCAAGAAGAAATTCACTGGTACCGTGTAATCCGGCCAGCGCAGCCAATCTCGGTAACCGGCGCTAAAAGAGACTAGCGCTGGTTCCAATGTTTTACAGGGCCAATGTAGGTGTGTGCGCATGTGTGCATTGAACTTCGAAGGATCGGCGGCGCGGCACCGGTCTATGACCCTGCCGAAAACCGTCCTGCGCGCCACACGGGCACGGCGTCACCGGGTCAGCAACGACAATTTCGGGAGCCTGCGCGGAGAGGCGAGAGGAAGCGCCAGTGACTCACCTTGCAGAGGGCATCTTGTTACGTACCGTCGTGGACGCCACTCAAGCCCCCGCCACCCCCTTCGATAAGAAGAACCCTTTTTGTGACAGCCTAAGTGGCTCATGCCCCCGGCGGACACGTGGGGAGAGCGGTCACTGACGCCCTGAAAGAGGAGTGCAAGAAACCGACGAGGGGGCCGATCGAAGGGGAAACGGCAGGTTCATCGAAAGGCCTTTCGTCATAGGTGGCTTCGTAATTCGCCGAATTACGAAAATTCGTCGCAAATGCTCAAAATAAATGTCCACGTGTTTTTTTGGAAGTCATTTGGGTCTCCGCGAAGTAGGCAGGGCGGTTTGACTCGTAATAGGTCGAATTGCGAAAATTCGTCACGGGTGCTCAAAATGAATGTCCACGTGCATTTTTTTTTTTGAACTTGTAGACAGTGGGGAAGGTGGTAGCGCACCGGCCTTCTCGTTCTTGGAAATTTCGTCTGGAAACTTCGTCCGCGAATCGCCGCGTCGGAGCTGGGAGGCGCAGCCGTGGCCGCAGTTCGTATATATAAAAAAAAAACTTCCTTCCAGTTACATGGGCTCTCCTGTTTCGGCTGAATTCCCGAACCAATACTTTTAGGCCTTCGTCGACGCTGCTTCGGGCAAAGGCGTCTGAGTGTCTAGACAGAAGGATTGAAAAAGGTCCTAGGGGAGAAGGGGGAGCGCGGGGTGAGATGTCGCGTAAGCTGATATGCGAAAGCTTGCGGCGAACACAAGCATCGCGCTAGCGTCTCGCTGACGGCTAGCTAAAATCGGGAGTAAGGCACGCCCCCAAGAAAGTTTGGCTTTCGTAGAACTCGTTCACAAATATCCTGGTCCTGCAGTCCGTCCCGCACTCACCCGTCACCCGTACCTTTCACATGAATGTCACGGTAGCCGGCACACATTCTCATGACTAATCTGCGGTGTTCTAAGCCCCCCTTTTCTGTTTTTTTTTTTATTTTCGTTACCCCCTCACTGGCGGCCATGTGCTGGCAGCGTGGACAGCCTAAAACGTGGTTGCCTCTTTTCTTAGAAAGCCATTATTGTGCGCACTTACGAACTCACCACGAGGTGTCGAAAGAGGGAAAAAAAGAAAACGTGCAGCGCTAGACAGTATAGCCGCTCCCTAAAAGAGACCTTAGGGGCGCCCTTTTGTTTGAACTTTGGCTGGTGGGTTCTATGGCGTATTTTTGCATATCTTGAAACAACAACGCGTAGAAGGAAAAGCGCTTTATTTTTGTAAAAATACATGTAATTCCATTCCCATTCCATTCCGGGCAAAAAGGCTCTTAATTCCATTCCCATTCCATTCCTCCAAGTATTGCCGCAATTCCATTCCCATTCCATTCCGGGGTCGCGAAAATGTGGAATGATTCCGGAGTCATTCCAATTCCGGACTGGTAATTCCGCAACACTGGACTCCACCTCCGCGACATTGTGTGCCCAAGGTCCTTGTGCTACAGCGTGTGACGTGGTGTCTGTGAGAATTGATAATGCCGCCTCATCTCTGACTCGGGCTTTCTTTGAGGGTGCTGCACACACTTGAGAGTGGAACTGCTGCGTTGTGCGATCTTTTGTACCGAACTGACTTGAGAACGTTCTTCCCTAAGCTTCGTTTGATGTTCCTTCGCGCTTAGTTATCCTTTTAAACTTTGCTTGGACGTCCTGCTGTTACGTACAGCGGGGATTTTTTTTAATCATCAAATTGGCTTTTTCTTAAAAATGTTTGGCTTTTCGCCCTATTTGTTTATTTTATATTGGCTTTAAACCTGCCATAGCCTAGCTGGAGCAGGTCTCGTTCCCCACATTTTTTTTTTCTGACGGGGAAGGGGGGGTACATGGAATTGGAATTGGAATTGGCTGACCCCCAGGGCGAACGTCCATCCGGACTCAGCAGCCCCTTCGGTCCAAAATCTCGGTCCAGAATAAAAAAATTAACGGGTTTTAAGAAGTTTTCAGAGTGCGAACATATCAGTTTTTGTTTTGATTTGTCTTTGGACACGATCTTTAGGATCTATTTTTTTAAGACTGCGTCTGTGCTCTTATTTGTGATTATTTAACGCCTATTTACGAATCCGCATAATTTTCAAGCGATTTCTCCAGTAAATATTTGTGGAGGATAGTTCCTCGATCCCCTTTCATTTTTTTTTTTACTTTTCGCATAAATTTTCTTTGAACCGATTATTCAATTACTTAGACATTCTTCTAAATTTTTTCGTAGTAGCGAATTTCTTTTTCACAAAAGTACCGAATGTGAACTTCAGAGGTACCAATGAGCGGCGATCCAACGTCGGTCCTACTCGAGGACGCTGCTTTGATGTGCATGTCTGCTGCGGGAAATATTACTTACGCACTAAGCGCCCTACCGTGCTGTTAAACTAAGTAAACACATATCTTTTAAATAATAATGAAATGGTTTAACAGTGCAGTTAGAAACAAATTATTAGTCGGAATAGTAGGGCTAAAGTTTTACACTGGATTTTTCACTTACATCATCCCAAGCGATTTGACTTGCAGCGACTCATTATAACCTGCAGCATGCCTGTTGCAGTCGGCACTTGTTTTTTTTATATACCATGTATAATTTCGCGCCGACACCTGCTTCTGCGAACATCATTTTACTGGTGTGCGGATCAAAAAAGTACTGATGATGGGGAGCTGCAGGTGACATTCGTCTCAGATCACGACAATATTATGGGAATTATGCCCTAAAGCAAAACGCAAAGAATTACAGATGAGCAGTCCTTGGGAATGTGAATAACTCGAAGTATGCTGCCGAAAACATTGCAGAGTGCTTTTAACGTCGTTGCACAGCATTTCCAATTTTTGATTCACAAACACAATAAACCCGCCGCAGTCCCTGCTAACTACGAATAAGTCGGGACGGAAGCGTGCAGCAATTTACAATAGGTGCCTTCCGTGATGCATTGCTAATAACGCCTCAAGTACTTGCGTTATCAGAAGAAAGCAACGCACAGAAAAGCAGAATCCCAAGAAATTGCAACCTCATCGTCATTATAAAATTGGCCTTTATAAAATAGTCATTTATAAAATCACAGGTTCCTTTCCCAGTAAGGTAGCACTCATTTACGCAGCCGTTGTCGTAGGGACTCCACAAAGGGCAAAAAGAAAATAGTTAGTCTCACTTATTTTCGAAAAAAAAAACGCAATTGATAATAAGTCGTCAAAAAACGACTGAAAACACGATACTGTCACTGATTTGTTATATAACATATTGGTGATTACAAGTCGCTAAAAAGCAAAAAAAAATGAACAATAAGGTTTTATGAATGCAGCAAATATCCTAGCTAATATTTAACACATAAACCGACGTTTATTTCCGGCAAGGCCGTATAACCATCCCCTTTCCTGAATTAGACCTTTCCAGAAACTGCAGCGCCGCTCCTTCCCCTGGCTGGTTCGCGCAAGGCGTCATGGGAACTGTGTGCGCGCGCGGTGCGAGCGGCGACGGGGTGGTCGCGCCGCGCGCCGCGTGCGCGGAGCGAGCCCGTCAAAGGACATGAAATGCTGTGCTTGCAAAGATATGTTGCGCATCAATTAAAGCATCTGTAAACCATAGAACCCAAAATAAGACATAAACTCCGCATTCATCTGAAACTACCTGCACCGCATGAGAACCTTTTGTCGTCTGCTAGCAACGTCGTCTGTTAGCTTGCAGAGTGGAACCAGCTGCTGCCAGTTGAGAAGCGTCCTCGCGCTTCTGGCTGCCCGCGGGAAAAGAGAAATTCCTCAAGACGAGGAAATAGAAAACAAATGTGACACTTGAGCTCCCCGAGAAAAATACAAATAACCAGCTCTTGCTTCCGGCAGCCCGCGGGGAGCCGAGTGGGAAAACGTAAGCCCATATCATGCGCACACGTTATTCGTGATCTATTTCCGCGAGTGTAAAGCTGCACTCGATTACGACCTGCCTTAGGGTTTGTAGTTTACGCGATACTGACAATATGGTGCCAAAGAAGCTGCAGGAGGGGGACAAACGTGCTGTGTACTCGGTTGGGACAACAATACGCTACGAGACCGGCATGTTTCATTGCACAAGTTTCCGAAGGACAAATAGGAATGGGTTCGCCGGATAAATCGCCAGGGTCGTGATAGCCGATTCGCTTTGTGGGAGCCGTCCGAGCATCACAGGATATGTGGAGCCCATTTCAAAGCGAGCAGACGCAAATGTTACATGGGCCGTATGCGACCATTTTTCCGCACCGGGTCTTCTCCGAGAGGTGTCCTCCGATAAAGACAGCTAAGCCCAGCATTATAACGTAAATTATGCTTTTTATGTTTTGTTTCCCAGCTGCCGCGAATGTCGCCCCCCTAAGCGCCCGTACCGCATCCAGGCATTTAAGACGAACTAGTGATATGCAGCACTGTCGAGATACGCCTGCCAGCTCAGACTAGTCAACTCCCGTTTTGTAATGAATTTTAGCACAAAAGGCGTAACAGGGCGATAAAGCAAACTTTCGCTCCAGCAGGCACGATGCGGTATCTCCAACGACAGCGACTGCCTGCAGCCCGTTTCCTACGGCATTGGAGAACGGGGTTTCTGCTGTTGTGAGTTCGGCATTTCGACTATTTCTTTTCGGTAGCTCATTGTGGAATTATTATTAAGTGCGGTGTACTTCCTGTGTGAAAACAAAGGAGACAGCTCGTCATAGCTGACCCAGGATTCTTGAACGAAGATGAGCTCCGTAAACTTGGCGTTAAATTGAACAGACCCCCCATGATAAATGGTCGGCGTCAACTGACAGTAGGAAAGGAAACACGCACACGGCAGATCGCCAACCTGAAGAGACACGTTGAGCGAGTTATTCGAGAAGTGAAGAACTGAGAATAGTTTTCCCAAATGCGATGGCTGACAAGCCAAACCAGATATGGAAAATTTGTTGCTACCTGAACAACTTCATACGTGAACCACTTCTTAATCAATAAGTAAGCGAAATGTCAACTATGCGTGTTTTGTATTAGCGCCCTCTAAGCAGTTTTACCTCTCAGTCGGCATTGGTTAGTTTTGCTGACGGAACGGAATAAAAGTGTATGTGTCTTTTAATGTTATGATACCATACTAGCTGCCTCGTCTTTTTTTCGACTGAAATGAACATTTCTATTTTCATATTTGCACACAGCCGAAAACAGCAAAAGAGCTCAGGATTACAGTAAGACTTGCCACCTCCTAGGCAACAGCACTTGAAACAAATACATAGTGTAGCAAGAGCCGATGGGATACACACCGCAGCTCCCCGAAATTCAGCAGTTTGTTGAAGAAATGCGGGCTGTGGTAACAATTCTGAAGTTTGAAAAAGAAGCCAGTTATCAAAGCAACTGTGAAGGATAGCAGATGTTCTGCATGCATCGCACAGTGTTAAACGCCGAAGCTGCACCGTCAACAAATGCTGCCTCCACAGGCGCTGTCGCGCACGGGCCACACACGGCACGGCTTGGCACGGTAGAGCCGGTAGAGCTACATGAAGAGCGGCCCGGGCGGCAGCGGCGGCGGCGGACCTGACGTTCAGGAACGGTGGACGAGCACTACAGCGCATGCGCCAACTGGACATCAAAAAACAAAGAAAGCGACTTTTTTTTTTTTTGCCGGATGTGATGTCATGGTTTTAAAAAAAATGGCAGCTGTTGCGCGGTCATTTCGCTGCGATCTTCTCGTCGTGATTTTTGCCTGCCGTTGCAGCGGTGCATAGGTGTTTGGCTTACGATTGTGATGAAGGTGCTCTCGGAGAACTTCTGGAGAGCACTTGCGGTGGTGTGCAGCGTGTGATCGGGACGCTGAGTGTGTACGACTGCCTAATTTTCGCGTAGTACGTTGCAACGGTGACGACGGGCGCTCTGCATCAGTTCTGCCGCCTCGATTTACGACAGTGATGAGTGCGTTCCCGTCGAATTCCTGCACTGTGTTTTATTAGAGCGCCGTGTTGAGGCCGCTGGGCGTTTCGCCGCCTACGTGCCGTGGCGAGAGACAGCAACGCCAGTCAGATGAGGGCACTGGGATGGCGCATGACCACTCCCATCGTAACCAAGCTAGCCACTGCAAACGTAAACCACTTCTACGTAGACCACAGGGCTGTGTTTTTGTCCCAGTACAACGGAGTTAACCTGTGCGAAGATATAATTGTGTGTTCGGAGTCGTGAGGCAGGCAGGTAATGTTCACCATTGCGAAGGTGTAGTAACTCCCAAAATCTGTCTGCTAATCACTTTGTTGGTCTGAATCCTTAAGCCAGCTAATAATAGGACATGCAGCCCGGTGGGAGGTAGGGCTGCGCACAGGACAAATGTTTTTTTTTGTTGTTGTTATCGGCTGTAGGAACCAAGCCTTAATCCACATCCAGGCCTCAAGTAGTGAATGAGAAAATATTAACTAGTTGCACTTAGCCCTGGTGCCAAGCATTTTTTTTTTCGTGGGCCCTCTCAAGTTCCCGTTTTTAAAATTATCCCTTCTAAGGCACGTTCAAGCTGGTATAATGCCATGCATTCAACAGATGCTGGACAGTTCACCCAATATGCCCTTGATGTGTGCTGTCACATGCCGAAGAACAATATTGTACTTCAGTTGGTACTTTTAGGAACAGATCTTATGATGTGCAATGCTTTCAAGTTCATTTCTTCTGTGTTTAGCGTGACTGAGGACTTGCCTGCAGCAATCTTACCGCAAATAAGTGATTGCTTGTCGAACAGCACAAAAGTACCACTACAACTTAAAACTGAAATTAGTCAGGGATGAGGCTTTGCTTGTCAGTTTTCTATCTCCAGCAGTGATGGCAATGGAAGCTGAGCAGTGGCGTTGCTGGGTAAACTTGCACCCGGGGCCCAGAAAATTTGCCTCCCCCTCACATATACAAAGGCTTTGCTTGTCAGTTTTCTATCTCCAGCAGTGATGGCAATGGAAGCTGAGCAGTGGCGTTGCTGGGTAAACTTGCACCCGGGGCCCAGAAAATTTGCCTCCCCCTCACATATACAAAACAATGATTAATAATAAAACTAGTGTTATTGTTATTATTGATATTATTAATGTCTTCTATTGTTAGCATATGAAGGCTGGTTCACACTTGCGACTGGAGCTACCAAAAGCGATTTCTGTCACCTGTCACTCGGCATTGCTCTCCTCGCGCGACAAATTTTGTGTCTTTCATTTAGATACCAATGTAAAAAAAACTTTTTACAGCTACTGAATGCATGGGCTTCGAAACGTCAATGCAAGCATGCATAATATGCGACATGCGATGCGAAATGAAGCCACAGGATACTTGATGTGTAGTTTTTTATAAAGAACTGGCAATATATTAGAAAAGTAAGCAGCAAGCCGTGTGTTATTTAGGCAATAATAGCTACACGAGCTTGGCTTAGAGAACCCCAGACGCCGACTCTGGTGCAGATCTTTATACACAACACTGACCTTTTCAGTGAATTAGGCATCGATAAAAATCCTAACAGTAAGGAGCGTTATGGTGTGTCACTCGTGAGCACGAAAACACCATTAGCAGCCGAGAAAGGAGTGGCCAAGAGCTACTTGCGGCAGCACAGGGTGTAATGCGCCAAACCAAAGTAGGTTAGGGGAAAAGTGAAGGCTGATATGCAGCAGTGTGAGAGTACCACATCTTACAGCCGATACCAAGCGAATGGATGCCTGCAAGAGCAATGGAGGTGTGAAAGAGTCTCGGGCCTCGTCAGAAAACGACAATTATTATAAGGTGGTCGCCAGAGGCGTTCGGAAAGCTTTGCAGCCCGCTGTGCCGACTAAATCATGCAGATGTCCCGCGGGCCTGGAGGAGGGTGGCCAGAATGATAGGGCTGTTTAAAGGCAACACATGCAAGACAAATAGTCGCTTCATTCGCATCAATTTTCCTGTGTCTAGGAACACACCTTGAACAAATTATGCTTGAAGGACCACAGGCGGAGCCTGGTGAAAGAAGGCTGGGGGAGAAATAGAAGTTGTCCCAGCAAATAAACAACAGCCGGACTTTAAAAAAAGCTATTTCCAAGTATTGTGCAGGACAAGTGGTATAAAATGTGAAGGAAACGGCCGCCCCATAAATTAGGAAAAACCGCCGGCGCCTGCCCGTTTGTCACTAAAGGCAGCCTCTGTGGCAGCATGCGACTGCTGGAAATTTCTCTAAGTGAGAATTTCAGTACGTTTGAAATAGATACATTGTCGGGTCTCTATTTCTATGGTTATGTGATTACTGAGAATGGAAGCAGATAGAAAGGGAACATTTAGCAGGGAAAGAGATGACTGGCCGTACATGAGTCGTCTAAGCGGCCAGTGCACGGCTAGTCGTGTGGATGTTTGTCTGCGACAATGTTGTCGTTTCCTTTCGTACATTGTAAAAAGATTCCACCACACATTTGTAAATAAGTTAATTGACATTGGCGTCTTGGGAAAACGAACACAGTATAAAGTATAAAATGTGAGGTTTTCGGCTTACCAGTGAAGCAGCCACTAGTCAATGGAGGAAATCTGAATCGAAGGAGGTTACGAAGCGATAACGAAAGAACTCTTGAGTAAAATATCAGATTCGTACGGGCCCGAGTGTATCAGCGCCACACGCTGGGTCACAACCGTTCGGTCGCGCCCATCCCGATTTGTTGGTGACGATTTCATTGACGTCGTTGTACAGTCGACTAGCTCAAGACAGATCCTAGATGAAACAACCTTTTCCCAGTAGCTGAGGAAATAATATCGCTCTCTCCAACGAAAAGTAATAACCAAGAACAAGACGTTTGGGACCCATCTCGATTCCCTCTTCCTTCGGGGGTGACTGGGGTCGCGTTGTAGCGCCAGTCACTCACAAAGTGCCTTGCTGTGGAGCGCGGTGCCCGCGTGTACACAAGTGGTGAGGGTTCGGAGGGAAGGATTTATGTTATTTGCATCTTTTCCTCCAGTTGGTCACGCTTCTGGAGCGTTTCACCGAAGTCTCTTTTGCGGTCTGATGTTTTGCAGCCGGACGTCGTCGTTGTGCTGCCTGAGTTGTTCCAGTAGATTTTTCCTCCCCAATGCATGCGGAGGGGCACTCAGCTCGAAAATCTTGTATACGACACCGGGCGTCCTGTCCTTTGTCGCACAGTCTTCAAAATTTTTTTTCTAGTAATGTTCACAAAGCACTCAGCAGAACGCTTTCACTAACACAGAAACTGCCCCTCACTCCCACCTCAATTATCGTGGGGTCTCCCGACCATACTCCGGGATGGGAGCACTCAGCGGATCGAATGCCTAATGATAGAAAGTGGGTGACGTACCTGGTGTTTAACTTTTTGTTATGCACTTAATTTCGTTGTCCTGACCTTTTTTTTTTTCTCACCCTCCACCTAGATGATGAACCTACCAGAGCAAAATATTTAGGTCATCAGCTTCAAATATTTCTTCACTTAGAACTCCTTGAGACGGTCACTCGAAAACCATGATAAAATGGAAAGAAGATGAACACACGGCTATCCGCTTTATTTATGTGCGCAACGCAGATACTCATTTATATTGCTCTTAACTTACAGGGGAATGAAATAAAAAAAACGCAGATTTACCTGATTAAAAGTTAGGTAAATAAAATAAATGCCTACATAACTGTTCTATTTCTTGCATAATTTGTTCGACAAGCTACTCGTCCGTTGTTCTTTTAGTTTAATTACACGGGGCCGCATGGGATACGCCCCTTCCATATAATGCCATCTTCGTATAATTGCCATGTGCTGGCTGCGTCGCTGGGCACGATGAAGGAAAGTTAATGACATAAAAAATATGAGCTATCAACACCCGATATCAGATCCTTCGCAATTGCTTAAATTGCGAATTGGTTGGTTAGTGCAAGCACTGAAGGAATCGGGTGCAACCAAGGGGAAATCGCGACAACCCATTTGTCTCGCCTAATGTTGGACACCTGAGCTACAGTGTACTAGTACACTGTACCTGAGCTCCCACCCGTCCTCTTCCACTTGCGCCCCTCCTCCCAACACAGGCTTAATTTGTACAGTTAGCTCTCCTGCACCAACCTTCATTGCATGTTTCACACTTACTTTCATTTCGTTTTAATTATCAGTCCCCGCTTCCTCAAGATTCAATCTTCCCCATATTTTTTTTCCAGGTCATTTTCACCTTGGTTTCCTTATGAAAATATGACAACCGGACCTGGGTACACGGTCTCCGACGCGTCACTGCGAAGACTCCAGAAAATGCTAAACATTCACCATGACCCGTACACAACATCTCATGTGTGTAAAAAAAGTCACATAAATAACCGCCGAGGACACATGACCAAAGTCTCGTAGGCTTGGATATGGTGGCTAGAAGGGGGAGGTGGCGTCAACGCGCGCGTACCCGCCGAGAAACCGCGATCCTCCGTTTCAAGCCGCTGCCGCGAAGGCCGCTGTGGCGCTGCTGCCAGCTTGTCGATGTGATCGTGTGGTTGGCGCGGCCGCGGTCTCTCGTCTCTCTCGTGTATCGTGGTTGTGGCGTTGTGGAAGTGTACGGAGTTTTGCGTTGCGTCGGAGAGTGGCTCTTTTTCTTCATGACAGCGGTTGTTTTGCCTCGTTTTTTTCGAGCTGTGTTTCAGCGGTGACTTCTCAAATGTGAATTCCGAACTCTGCCGGACCGATGAGCTCCACCGTGAAGAAAGCGAGGCAGACTCACTGTTTTGCGCCTGGCTGTGCGTCAGGCTACGTGTCGTCGAGGCAGTCGGGTCAGCATGTGTCTCTTTTTTCTGTGCCGAAGGACCCTGTGCGCTTTGAAGCTTGGCGACGAGCCGTCCCCCGTGCCGACAAATCTTTGGACGCGAGGTCGGCGCTGTGCGAACATCATTTCGACGAGCAGTATATTGACCGTTGCTTCACGCACGTGATAAAGGGAGAAACTGTGGAGATACCCCGAGAGCGACCACTGCTGAAAGCAGACGCGGTACCAACCATATTCCCCAATGTCCCTGCGTACCTTTCCAAAAAAGCGCCGAAGAAAAGGACATCGAGAACGTCAACCTGTGGCTTGCCTACAAAGATTCGGCGCCAAGAACCGAGCGTGTCTGCGCCTGCGTGTGATGAAGCAACTGTCTCGCTCGGCGCAGGAAGCGACTGCAACGAACTGCCTGTTTTGATCTCGCCAGCAGTTCCTGACATGAGCAAGTGTGGTCTTCCCAGCGCTTACTGGGCTAGACACCTAATTGCAGGAGCTAACGACGTCACGGCGTTTAGCGTGTGCGCACTTGAAGGGGAGAACATATACTTTGAGAAGTATGTGCTCGTGGTACCAAATGAGAGCACACTTCAAGCTACGGTTTTTGTGCAAGCCACAAAGGTGAAAACTGTTCACGTAACCGATGTTGGAATGGCAGAAGAGCTGCTTCGCAACGTGGACTCTATGATCTCATGCTCAGGATTTGGAAGAACTGGAGAATTTGAGGCAAACGCAAAGCGCAAAGTGAAGACTTGTGGTGGCAGAACTTTCAGTTCATCATGTCGTGGAGTTGCTCAAGCACCAGAGAAAGCTTGCCCACAATGCAAACACCTGAGGAGACTGCTCCTAAATCAGGCGTCCTACAGAAGGAGAAAGGTGAAAACTTGTGTTCGGTCACTTTCGTACAGGCTGAAGCTGCGAACAGCACAAGTCAAAAGAAGCAGACAGAGTGTCCTTCAAGCTAAGTCCCGCATTAAGGAACTGAAGCAAAGGAATATGCAGATTGATTCTGCAGTGTTTGAAGAAGCCATCAAGGCCCTACCCGCAAAGCAACAGCAGCAGGTCAAGGCATGCTTTGCATCATCGAAGAGGAAATCCACGAAAGGAATGAAGTACGAGAGTGAGTGGGCACTGGAATGCTTGATTATGTGCATGAAAAGCCCCCGGCTGTATGAGCACATACGCAAACACCAGATAATGACCTTGCCTTCTCGAACATCCTTACGTCGATACCTAAAGAACTACAGGAGCGGGTTCGGCCTAAGCGAGAAGGTATTTGCTGCTGTTGCTGAAAAAACAAAGTCCATGGACTCGTTCCAGCGCCATGGCGGACTCTTAATTGACGAGATTAAGCTGTCCGAGAACTTGAGCGTTGACTCCAACGGCACCATCGAAGGTTTTGTAGACCTCGGAAAGTTCACGCCTGAAAGTGAGCGTTCCATGACATGCGACCATGGCCTTGTCGTAATGTTTCAGCCTTTTACAGGAGCATGGCACCAGATCATTGGAGTTTTTGCGTCTCACAGCAATGTCAAGGCAGGCACTCTAAGCAAAATAATCCTTGAAGCTGTGGTCATGTGTGAAAATGCAGGGCTCCACGTAGACTTCATCACCACTGATGGAGCTTCATGGAACAAAAGCATGTGGCACTCGTTCGGCATACACAGCAGAAAAGGAAACACTGTATGTAGAAGGCAGCACCCTGCAGACCCTGAACGCTTTCTTTACTTCATCTCGGACTTCCCACACCTAGTGAAATGTGTGCGGAATACTTTTGTAGGAAGTGGCGTGGAACTCCCGGAAGGCCGTGCAAGCGTTGAACCGATTGACCGCGCACGGGACCTGGATGAAAAGCATGACACGACCCTCAAAGCCATGCCTCACATCAACAAATCGGTCGTGCGGCCGAGTGGCTTTGAGAAGATGAGGGTCAATTATGCGTTTAGGCTTTTTAGTGATGAAGCACTTAGAGGCCTTTTCTTGTATAATGACAGCATTCAAGAAAAGCATGAAAGCACGGCTGCAACAGTTTGCTTTGTGGACAGAATGAGGAAGCTCATTGAGGCAATGACGTCAAGGTGCAGCTCGGGTGCACTCAGGCCTGGAGGGAAGCACGAGGCGTGCATTGAAAGCTTTTTGGCTTACTTGGATGCATGGGAAGCAGCCGCTGGCTCAAAGGGTTTCCTTAGCAGCAGTACAGCTGAGGGGCTTCGTGTTACGTTGACAAGCACCTTGTACCTTCTCCGCTACTTGACAACGAAGCTGAACTTCCGCTATGTGATGACCTGCCGTTTGTGTCAAGACCCTTTGGAGAGATTGTTCGGTATCGTCCGACAGATGTGTGGCAGCAATGACCATCCCACTGCCTCACAGTTCCTGATCACAGTTAACACACTAAGCTTCCAAAATTTGGCAAAATCACCAACAGGAAGCAATGTGTCTCCAGGACTGCTAAGGAGCCTGCTGGGGGCTGACAGTGCAAAGGACGTGACCTCTCAGAGGAAGCTTGATGAGCTTCTAGACGCAGGGAACCTGGCAGAAGCACACGAAGTGCTCAGCGAGTGCGGTCACGGCAGCGAGCATGCTGCCATGGTGGTGCAAGCCAGCGACTCCAGGCTAATATATTACATAGCTGGCTACGTCGCAAGAAAGAGCATCGCATGCACCAAATGTGCAGAGTGCAGTCAGCAGCTCCTACAAGCCAAAGACGAGTCACCTCCAGCTGCAGCATCCCTCACTGCCGCTGTGGATCGCGGAGGGCTGCTGTATCCATCAGCCAAGCTAAATGCACTCGTCACCTCTCTTGAGAACACTTTTACCCACTGCTTCAGTGTAAGAGAAGTCAAAAGTGACAGCATCGTGGATTTGGTTTCATTCCTGCAGTTAACAAAGCTCACCCTTGTTGGCTGCCCTGACCACAGCATGTCCCTGACAAACAAGATTATCAAGTTTTATGTGCTGACTAGGCTCCACTTTCATGTCAAGTCCCAGAACTGCAAGCGAAGTGCGAAGAAAGAAAAAATGAAGATGTTGAAACTTCGACGGCTGCTCTAAGCTGCATATTGCACTGTGAGTTTGAGGTGGAACATTTTAGATTTTTTATTTAGTTCAAAGTTATACAATTACTTAGTGCAAGGCAACTCACTGTGGGTGCGAAATGTTTTTTAATGTGCATTTACTGTCGGTGTGCAATGTTTTGATACTATTTTTAATTTGACAGAAGCATGTGTGAACTTGATATATTTCTACTTTACTGAATTACCGTGATATTTGTGCAATAAATATTTCCTGTACTTTCCTGTGCTTGTTCAGAATCCGAGTCGCATTTTTTTAGGAGTGGGTGTACACCCCGTACTCCCGGAACTGCACGCATCCATGAATAAAGGATTTTATTAACGCTGAGATTGTACGCAGCAGAAGTATTGGACCAGCAAAAAATAACTTGGCTGTTAAAATTGTTTCTGTCAATCATCGTCACGCTCAATTATAATTCATTTATTTAACGCGCTTACGTGAGCTGCACATTCGGACAAGGACGAACAGTGGAAAACAACCAAACTTGATGGTGCGCAACATCGTTTTTCACTGTCTCTGTGCTCGTTCAAATGTGCGGCGCACGTTAATATTGAATTCTAGGCTATGTCAACTAGCCCCTAAAGCTTATTCACGTTATGTCAACTAGCCCCTAAAGCTTATTCACGTTACTTGCAAAAAATTACTCGGACGCCCGCGCGCATCGCGCACGGCTAATCGAAAGCCCGCTGCGCGCAGCGAGCATCGCATTACGGTCAGCAGCGCCACCTACGCCCGGCTTGAAATGGAGGAGCGGCCTCCGCCTCTCGTTGGCGTCACCTACCATAGCTTGGATGCCTCCCCCTTCATTCCTCCCCCCTACTGATCTCGTCCGTCGCCCCAACAGTGGTCCTGGACGTGATGAAGGGGCTTTGTTAGGCCCCTGTTGTCCCATTGGAAAGCAAGCTCGCTCGCTACACCCCTCCGAGCGTCGCAGTCGTATACCGACGCACCCCCTCTCCAGGAATCGTTCCTTGTTCGCCTCCGCTCACCCTGCAGCCAATTAACTCCTCAAGCCGCACCCATCCTCGACTACCGCGACATTCCTAGATGCCAAAATTCTCCTCGCTTTCTTCCATTGTACCAGGAAACAAATTTGAATAAACTGGTGGGGACGTAAATTGAAGAGGCCAAAGCTGTGGTCTCGTTACAGTTGTCTTCCAGTTTTCGACGTCAGCATTACACATTGTAGGGGCACAAGTGGCACCCCCCCCCCTTTACCGAGGGGCTGGTACCCGGAGCCCAGGGACCCCCGGCCCCCCCTTAGCGACGCCACTGCAGCTGAGTGTTTTTTGTCACTACAAACGACAACTTGCCTTTTGTATATATATTTAGAGGTGTGTGATTATCAACTTTGCGTCTGTGAATTGAACACAAGTTAAACTTGGCTGTGAATTCAATAAAATATTTTGGAATACGAATAGTAAAAGCTGGCTGCGAATTGAATATTTTCAAACCACACTATCTTTGTTTTGGTGTTTGTAGAGTTTATAAAACATAACTACACCAAAAAAGACAGCTTAGGCATTCAGAACTAGACACATCTCTGTTCAGGTACTTGCGCTTGACATACAAAAAATTTTATGTAACAGAGAAAATAAAACATAGACATGCAAACCAGTGCAACAAGAATTTTGCATATATTGAGATAAAGAAATATGGGTTCCTCAAAATACTGTGAACACAGTAAGCATATTAGGCATATTTAATATGATAGGCAGCAGTCCCCCCACTCTCCTCAATGATTGAAAGGAGGCTGGGCATGCTAGTTGCCGGTGGGACCTCAGCAACAAGCCAGCAATAACGTTTTATTTCTCACTTCTGCTATTATATTTATAGGAAAGCTATTTTAGATTATAAATTTTGCTTTCGTAGTGTTGCACTTGACCTAACATACACCACAGTTAGTGAACACTTGCTTGGTGCAAGGCTTCTGCATTAGGCTTTTGGCACGGCTTCGGTGTCATGCAGAAAAACCAACCCGCATGTAGTGAAGCTTGAAAGTTTGCACGTCTTCAGATAGAGCAAACCTTCGTTCCTCTACTATTTGTAAATTTCAAATATTTGAAACAGAGCTGCAAATCGAATATCATAAAGTACTCGCACAGTATTCTAAGTTGCGAATGTTCACACACCTTCAAATATACTGCCTGGTCACTTCAGTATAAGTGTATAATTTACACAAATAATTTCATGAACGAGAGTTAAAAATGCAGTAAGGTGTTTCATGCAAGTTTGACGCATTTATTTGAAATCACTGATAAGCATTGGGTGCAGTTGATTGGATGCTTAACCGCTCTGTCTTCCCTTTACTATCTCCCACATACCCTCAAACTCAATGGGCATGGCTTCATTTCTCCTACTCCCTTCTTTAAACACTGCTATGCTTTCCTTTCTTTCTCCACCGGATTCGACCTCCCTCGAAGAATACGCCATTGCCCTTGCAATAGAGCACGCTACTCTTAATGTTCCTACCACCACGCCAGTATATGTCTTCTCCGACTGTCAGTCAGCCCTTCGTAATTTCGCTAACCATGAGACCCACCCACACACCACTGATTTCGTCACTTCGATACTTGCATCGAATCCTCGGCCACGCTTCACACTGATTTGGGTTCCTGGCCACGCTGGCATGTGCGGAAACGCCTTAGCAGACGCGCTCACCCGAGTACCTTTCCCGGGTCCGCCCATGTCCTGGCGAACCTTGTACCACCCGCCGACGGTTCGTACTCAACACCGCGCTTCCCGCCATTACCAATTACACGCCCAATGCCTATCACGCACCCTGTACCCACCCCCCCAGTTCCTGTCTAACTCGTGAGGCTGCGTGCCTCATTCGACAGGCTCAAACCTCTTCACTCCCCTCCCATCACATTCTTCACCGCATCTATCGGCGCCCTGGCCATCCTTCCTGCCCCAGGTGTTCTTCCTACCCATCCATCCCTCATTCTAATTGGGACTTCACCCCACCATCTCTTACCCAATCCCCCACTTTCGTCACTTTCTGGGAGCTCTGGCTGTCTCCCCCGCCGACAGTGAACATCCAGGCTGCCCAGGAAGCTCTCTACAAACACGTGCACCGGATCCGCACGGACATTCTGGAGTACTACGTGGATCCGGTGAGTTGAACTTTCAAATTAGGACCAGGCATTCAGTAGTACTACACGGATCCGGTAAATTGAACTTTCAAATTAGGACCTGGACTTAGAAATAAGTGTTTGTTCTCTCTCCCTCTCCTTCCTTCCTTTACAGGGTGGGCATTCATAGGGGCACGTGTTGGGTAATATGTTGTGTAGTAGTATGTGTGGGTTTGTAGGCATCTGTAAAACGGCTTTGGACTTAGAGGTTGGTGAGGGAATCTGGCAGGTCTTTCTGCTTTCTACGAATCCGTGGCTAGTAAATTTGAGGGCAGCAGTGCGTGCCGCCTCATTCCCTTGTAGAAAGGCGTGATGTCCAGATGAGGTAGATGATCACTAGCTTTTGTATGCGTCATAGTGTACTTGAGGTGTGATGCATCGTTCTTGATTAATGGACATGCTTACTGGGAAGCACGGTGGAATCTGTCATGACTGTGCTTGCAACTGTTTTTTGCAAAGTTGTGGAAGTGGTAGTGGTGAGTGTGGCGGGCATCAATGGTTTCTTATGAGTGATTAATGGCAGACGTCCCAGGATTTTGTGCTTAAATATGCATCAAAACAGTGAACTGAATGAAGGTGTGCAGGCTAGTTGAGACTTCATCTTGGAAATTTTGGTCAAATGTCAGGCATGACTCCAGGAAAGGATAGAGACAGGAATGAGCTTCATCAACGAAGCTTCATTTCCCTCTGAGAGTGATTACAAAGTAAACAAAACCCTCATGTGACACTGCTTTAACACCACATGTATAAAAAGCAATTACAGCTGCTGCACACTTCACACTAATTATTCAGTATTCTATAGTGCATCTGTCTCCCACTTTTATCACATAGGCCTGAAAGATTTCTCGTTCCTGTTTTGTGCCATACAACTTCAGCACTCTCGTCGTATCAAATTCTGGCATGCAGCCACCTGGCGTGCATTGAGTCTTGGAGTGGAGCACCAAATCGGTTTCTGTTCCAGTCGTCAGCAATGCGGCATGCTCCCACCACCGCCTGTTAGGGCCTTGTCTGCCCTATGTACCATCAAGATACATTGAAATAGGAAGAACAAACTACGTGACTTTCAGTATATGCTGTGCATCATGGTGACGGGCTGTGTAGCCACAGGAGGAACGAAGTTACAAGAATTCGTGTCCAACAGTGTTATGGAAATAGCATTTGAGAATGTTAATTTGGCCCACTGCCGCATGTCGTGCGGGGTCCCGCTACGGTTATCAAACTTTGTCACTGTGTACGCTCAAGCAGAACACGACGAAGGCTGATCGCAGAAGCACAAACGGGCACCAAATATGGTGGTGGGCGAAATAAATATTTTCACAGACCGAACAGTGCCCTCTCGACACCCACGTGCAAGTTGGTCGAACTGGAAGTAAATAATACCTTAGATAAACTGCACGAAGCTTGCCATCACTCCCAAACCTCCCGCCTCAACCACCTACCAGACGAGACACCCTTGAACTCCTCGTATATCCAGCGCCCCAAGAACAGCTACAAAGTGTGCCCGTCCACATCCGTCAACACATTTGTACAGCTCCCATACCGCGATATACGCATCAATACGCTCGTCAGAAAAGCAACCCTCTGGAGACCAACGAAATAACTAACGCGGATAATTACAAACTTTTCATTTCTGCGCGCCAAGAGTCCTCTGCAATGATTTAACAAGAATATGCAGCAGGACCATGACCTCCTGAATATAATGTCAAGAGCTTATGACAGCACGCAGCGATTACAAGACACGGGGTTCGACGAACCAAAGCGACGCGCAGGAATCACCTTTGTTAGCCTGTAGGTCGCAATAGTCTTGTTATTTCTTAGTCAACGACCGTGTAGTGAGCGACAAGAGTTTCGTGCGAACGATCGTTCGTGGCCGGCCGGTCGCAATAGTCCTGTCTTGATATTTCTTAGTCAATGACCGTGTGGTGAGCAACAAGAGTTTCGTGCGAACGATCGTTCGCGGCTGGCCATGATAGCACCACCGTTTGATGTTGAAGGCATACGCGCACTCGCACGTCGGAGACGAAACACCCAGCCGCCTCAACACGGTGCTCTAATGAAATGCAGCGCAGAAGCTTGTCGCGAGCGCACTCATCACTCTCGCAAATCGAGGCGGCACAACTGATGCAGAACGCCGGTGTTCACCGTCGTAACGCACTACGCGCAAATAAGGCGGCCGCACACACTCAGCGTCTCAATCACACGCTGCACACCACCGTGAGTGCTCTCCAGAAGTTCTTCGAGAGCGCCCTTATCACAATTGCAAGCCGAACACCTATGCACCGCTGCAACGGCAGACAAAAATCACGCCGAGAACCGTACAACAGCTGCCATTTTTTTTAAATTATGACGTCACATTCGGCAAAAAAAAAGTCGCTTTCTTTGTTTTTTGATGTCTAGTTGGCGCATGCGCAGTAGGGCTCGTCCACCGTTCCTGAACGTCAGGTCGGCGGCGGCTGCGGCGCTCACAGCTCCCAGGCTGCTTTGCGGCCGCCGTTTGGGTGCGCGCGCAACTTTCCGGAAAGGTCTAAGAACAAGAACATAACGCGCGCAGCCTAAACCGTTCGCCAGAATTCGTATTTGCACCGAAACACCCGTGTCCCGAAAGGTCCGTGTCCCGAACCGCCCGTGCCCGAACCGCCCGTGTCCCGAAGCACCCGTGTCCCGAAAGGTCCGTGCACCGAAAAGACCGTACCGAAACGCCCTTTACCGAAACGTCCTGTACCGAAAAGACCGGAGCCCACCCTCCAGGGGATACGGCCCGTTTGTCACTTGGCCTTCCGTCATACGCCGGTTTGACAAATTGGAAAGTTCGTTAGGTGCACAAAATTTATGTCCGCGTGTTTTTTTTTTTTTTTTGTACGCATGTGGGTCTCAGAGAAGTAGGTAGGACGGTTCTTTTCAAAAGTAAGAAGCGAGGCATACATGTTTTCTTTTTTCTCTTTTTTCGGCCGTACATCTGGGAAAGTTCAGCAAAGAATGCAAGCCAGAATGGGCAAGTAGGGTGACCTGGGTTAATTAAGATTATGGATAGAGTTCAAGAACCCTAGAGAGAAAAGTCGGGCAGGGACGTAGCCTAATAAAGTTCTTGGAAGACGGGCTCCATGAACGCGCGTCCCCATTTTCAGTGTTGCGGCCCTACATGGGAACAGGCCCACTCGTCACAACCGACTCGTCATAAGAAAACTGGTCAAAGAGGCATCTGGTTCTAAGTGGTCCTGTAATAGGGAAAGGGGTATGACCTACCTTCTCGTTCTTGGAAATTTCGTTTGGAAGTTTCATTTTGGGCGGATGTAGAGGAGGGGGGGGGGGTGTTAGCTGCTTCAACTCTGATAATTTATACCAGGTTGTGCCTTTGGCGTTTGGTGGCTTTGCTTTGTTGCAGGGGGTGGTTGAAATGGATTTAGTTTAGCACGCTGTCTCTTTCTTGTCTTCACCTTCCCAAAGAAATGCATCACACGGGTAGGGAAAGATGTGGTACAAAACTTCTTAGCTCCACATTGCTGAAAAAGGATTGCGAGAATCACGCAGTTTGTGAGAACAACGTGTGCAAATTAGTTATAATTACACTTTCTTACTCAGTAACCAATACGCAAAATGTACAAACGATAATCAGTGATGCCTAAAAAGACACCGCAAATTTTGTTTTACCGTTCCTGTGACGAACTTTCCTAAGTTGCCAAGTGTCCTATGACGAATGATCCTGTGACGAACCGGCCTATGACGAAACACCATGTGACGAACGGGCCTACACCCGTCCTCCAGGTGTGCTACACTGGGGCCAACGAAACTGGTCATTGTGTCCTCGGGAGCTTCTTCGGTGGCTTTTTGTTGCGCACAAAAGAGATTGGGCCAGCTCATGGTGCATGCAGGCATCCGGACATAAGCCCCGTGTACATGGACGCGACGGGGGCGGGGTGAGTTGAGTGGCCGGTTGAGCTTACCTTGACGCGTCCGAGTTTATATGAACCCCGTCCAAAGAATCGAGGTGAGGGGAGCGGCGGGGTTCCCGGAAAAGGGGCTACAGTATTTTCACGATTCTAACGCGCACCCTATTTTGCTAAAAGGTAGCTTAATATTTGTGTGCGCGTCACAATCGGTCTTAAAACCGAAATAGGCTTTAAAGCGGCCAGCAGCATTGCCATGCGCAACGGACACGAAGTACCCGCAAAATCCAACTCAATTCAATACAAACAATCCGTCAACACCACGTGAGTGAATTTCGGCGCACTGATTCCTCAATGGCATGTCGCATACCATGGTCAGCTGTTGCAGATTTTTTGTGCTTCTGCTTAGTTCCTAACGCTTAGAATTATGAAGATCAAGGCACTTGAAATCGCAAGCAGCTTCTGTGTTCCCCGCTATAACTTTATTTCCAGCAGCCGCTGGATAAACAACCTTGTGAAGCTCAATTCATGTTTGGCTTCCAGAGCTGCATACGCCAAATAAAATCTCCCTCTTCCAGGTATGTGGTGACATGTCTTTTCCATCTGCTCAGTACCGCCAGTGTCACATTTTTTTTTCGGCTTTCCCTGCGCGAAGTTACCCGCGCGTTACGATCGGGGGCGGGTTAGAACCGCGCAAATACGGTATTGTTCTCACCGCGGCCCGCCGATACCCCTGACACACGGGCGCCTAAAAGGCCTTTGCAGAGAAGGACTGCTACCGAAACGGCATTCGCCTCGGTGACACACGACAAAGGAGAATCTCCTTCACCGAAACGGGCATTTCCCGTAAGGGGTGTTTGCCTATCTCCTTTCCCGCACGAAAAGGAGCAGCTAGCGGCGCAGCCTCGCAAGCAGGCGCTTGCAAATCATAAGCTTCCCAGAACTTAGTGAGACCAAATGCGATTTCATAATACTTTCATAAATTGTTAAAACTGCAATGAAATAAATTGCACCAAACAAGCCAAATCGTAATGTATTTCTGTAAACATCTGCCCACTGTTGCCAGATTAGGCACGGAACATAGGCTAAAAAAGCACTCCATCGTTGCTGTTTAATACAAATATGTGAAATTACCCATTTATTCTTTCTCAACAACAATAAAACGCACAGTTCCTATCTAAAATAATAAAGAAGGTCTATTAGCCGCACTTCATTTTTGTTATCGCGCATGCTTTTTCCACAGTACTGCTAGCGCCACTTTATTGGTGTGTCAGTTACAGCAACTACGTAAAGGAGATCGGGGGTTGCTGTGTGTCAGGAGCGCCACTCCTTTCCACAAAATGTCTTTTGGCGTGGCGAAAGGGGTTTAATTTAAAGGAGATCTAGAGTTGCCGTGTGTCACAGGTATTAGCCCGACGAGCGAGCTAAGCCACCCCCTGCCTCCGAGTTGACTGGACTCGCCGCGACGGCTCTCTGACCCACCCCGTCCGCTTATAGATGGGGCTGTCGAGTCCAAAAAACCTGTTTATTTCGACTTAACGCGCCCTCGTCGGGTCAATGTAAATCGACTTCGTGGGGCGGCCATCGTCGAGAACGAAACACAACTGCAGGAAGGGGCTTCTACTTGAGTGGCCGAACATTCGGCGAACTTCACAATACCTCAATCCCTACCTTAGAAGAACTCTCACCTTTGTGTACACGCACATGCTGCCTTCCGCAGAGAAGGTCTTTGTGAAATACCCAACGCGTTGATAGGCTATCAGACGACGCAGCATCCTGGGCCCAGTTAACCCCGAGAAAGAAAGGTGGTCGTAAAACATCGGGTTCTCCGTTTATTGTACCCTTGTTTGCAGCGTAATAATAGCTTTTCATTTGTAACCTCCCAACGAGGCAGGTCGCAGTCAAATGTTTACTTTCATTGTATGTGTTGCGGCCCTAAAATTTGGCTAACCCAATTCCGCTTTGGTTTCGCTGAATGACGATCATACTAATTTGCGACACCCCAAGCCTGTGTGCATACGCACTTTTACAGATATTCTTAGGTCCCTCAACCCGCGGCGCACAAAAAAAAGCAAAAAAAAAACTGACATGTCTTCGAAAACTTCGGTCACTTTTCTTCGCGTTTTTTGTCCTTGGGCACAAGTGACATCGCGCTTTTGACTGAACACTGGAGTGACTGCTATTTGTACGCTCAATCCATACACGCTTTAACAGGATTTAAGACAGATAGAAGCTGCAGCTGTCTTCAAAAAGGCCAAGCCTTCTGCCACTACGATATTCTAGACTTGTCCGTAAGAAAAAGCCGCCGACAACAGTATTCGCAAGTTTGTTTTAGCGTCCCAGCGCTGCGCACATGAAACACTTTATAAGATGAATGAATGAATTTATTGTCAAAGAAAAGGAAAGGAAAGATTTTCGGCATTTTCAGGGGCCACAGAATATTTGTAAAGTTGCTTTCTTGCCCTTGTGGGACAGTGCCTTTTATTTAGAGGAAATTACTTGCAAAATGCATCGTAAACACCGGCTGATTTCGTTAGCTGATGTGCATGCGGCAAACAAGAACGATTCTACATTTAAAGTCTTTTCGTAAATAAGAAGGTCTGCAACACGATTTAATTAGTTGGCTGCGTAATGGGTGTTTCCTGAACAAGGTATAAACAGAAATATAGAAATGTTCAATTTACACAAACAACTGCAAAAACCAAACAAGGTATCAATGTAGGACCCCAGACAGTTTATCGAACGCCGTTTTATCGAAAAAATGCCTGTTTTATCGAACGCCGTTTTATCGAATGCCGTTTTATCGAACCACCTACGTCCTTTTTATCGAAAGTGGTGTTTTGCGGCTTTGATTATTTTGTTTAACTGGCCATCGCGTTAACCTGATCTGCAGTTAGCTTCATTTTACATCGTCTCTGCGGTGCATTGCGTACAAAAACCTGCCTATTTATGTTGACGTGTCTTTCCCGTGTTTTTGATCACCTTTGTTTCATTAGAATTTTTTTTTAATTTTGTGTCTTCCTTGATTGCACTCAAGCATGTATGTCCCCCTTGTTTATATAACAGAATTCGTAACTATAGTAGTAACTATTATAGCAACCCCGTGCGCAATATTCCTTACATGTACTGTATCGGTGTATTTAGGTTGGTGTTGCCAAATGCCCTGCGCCATGGTTCATCATTACGTGATCCAGTATTTTCCTTCCCCAATTGTTCACGTGGTTTGCACACGACTCCTACTCGGACCATGTGGCCACATTGTTTGTATCTGGAGAAATATCGTGCCAAGAACTTCGGAAAGATTACTGCTATAGAAATGGAACAGGGAGAGGATGGGGGAAGGGGTCCGACAGTGAAATTAAGTCAGGCCCCAACAGAGGTGGTAGAGTCTAAGAGAACTCGTCACAATTGAACCCGTCACGGCCAACTCGTCATAGGCGAACTCCTCAAGTAGGGCAGGTCGTCATAGCATCTGTTGATCATGCTCAAATAAAAAAATACAGGGTTTCGTATAATTTTCTACTTATGCGTCGGCACTCTTACGTCCCTCCTTCGATTCACCAACCTTACATTTCCTTGGTGGTCTTGGAGGAACACGCCGGACCAAACAGGACATTTTGTTGGTTTTTGTGTGCTTCGTTCAGCTAATCGCACGGGCCATATTAGATTTTGTTTGCTCGTCGTCATTTTTTTTTTCAATTTTACTTTTTTATTTCCAGGTAATCAGGGGACAGCGCTCTGTTGAGTAGACCTTCACGATCTTTCTTTTGGTGTTTACTATTTTGATCTTAATGTTTTTTTTTATGCCTTATGATAAAAAGGTAAAAAAGAATGGGGTAAAAACCCCAGACATGCTGGGGTGCAACGAGGCGGGGAGAGATGAAAACGAACCAACATGTAGTTAGGTGACTAATTTTGTAACTAACTTTTTTCTCGTTAGTTCTAAGCAAGGCATCGAGAACAGTAGGACAAGGCTTGGTTAGCTCTTAGCAACTGAACTCAGGGCCCATTAAGAATTAGGAAGGCAGAAATCGGGAAAGACTTTTGCTGTCGTTCCAGGTAGGTTTTTGACAGTGGACTCACAAGCGCCAAGAAGTGTCTTACTGTCGTAGAACATACGCGGCGAAATAATTATATTGTGTGTCGACACGAAAGCGGTGTATACAACGGAAAGTACGATATTGAGGCATTCTAGTCTATACGCCCTAATGCTGTGATATGCTTCCCATCAGAGTGGGGACAAGAGACACAAGGAGATTCGTTATGTAAGTACCACCTGCGCGATGAACAGAACAAAAGAATTGCGGCGGCAAATTTCGCGCATCACAAAAACAAAAATAAAGCTCGCTGGGAATAAAAGCCAGCTATAGTACAAAGACTACAAATTCTGTTAAATAGGCTCGCTTCGGAGACAAGATTTGCAAATTACGTAGCGAGGAAGAAACTAAAAAAACGTACTGCAAATTTTGTTATAATAAAAGGCCGGAAAAAAATACTTTCGATAAAACGGCTCCGATAAAACGTCCGTCGATAAAACGGCGTTCGATATAACGGCGTTCGATAAAACGGCTCCGACAAAACGGCGTTCGATAAACTGTCCGGATCCCATCAAGGTTAATGTGCAAGCACTGCAGTAGATTGTTGGGCTCCATAACCCAAGTTACGCGAAAATATAGAATGGCTGTTTAAAACAAGTAAGCACCAGATGATTCGTTTGCCGGAATGATTGCGCACCGAAACGTCCGTGCACCCAAATGTCCGTACACCGTAATGTCCTAGAACCGAGTGGAGAGGGGGGCGTTTACCGTCATCGTACTTTGAACACACATCTACATTATCGCAGCTAAGGGAAGAAGGAATAACGCCCCAGTGCTACTTCGGAAAAGCGGTAGACCCAATCATTTACTTGAGAAAATCGTCCAACCCTACTTCACTCTAATATAAAGAAATTACAGTCACTGAAACGAAAATGATGCGCCGTAATATCGCCCCAGGAGAATGGGTCCGGGGAACTTGCATCAGGGCAAATGGCACGGGGGGATTATGGCGCGGGGCTACTGCACGCGGGGCATATGAGACACGGGGCTAACGTCGCGGGGCTTTTGCGACGGGGATAGTGGCGTCACTAAAGGGGTGGGGTGTGGGGGGCTGGGCACTGAGTACCAGCCCCTTGGTGGAGAGGGGGGAGTGTGACTTGTGCTTCTCCAATGTGTAAACTTAACCTCCAAAACTTGAACACGACTGTCCCAGCTCTCGCCAAAGCAGCCTGTTCATTTTTCCCCTCTTATAGTGGAAGAAAGCGAAGAATGTCTGGGGTGTGCATGGTATGCGCGACTTGAAGATTTAATTGCCGATGGAGCCATCGAAGTCCAAGGAGGAGCGATTCATGGAGACGGGGCGCCGTCGGCATGACAGCGACGCGCGGCAAGGTGTAGCCAGCAAGCTTGTTACGCGATGAAGGGGTGGGGGGGAGGGGCGCTTATGGTCAAAAGATCCAGAGTCAAAAGGTCCAAAGAGTCAAAAGATCCAATAATCACGTGACAGCCGAGTCAAAAGATCCAACGGGTCAAAAGGTCCAATGTGGGTCAAAAGGTCCAAAGAGTCAGAAGATCCAATGAGTCAAAAGGTCCAAAGCGAGTCAAAAGATCCAACGAGTCAGGAGATCCAAGGGGTCAAAAGGTCCAATAATTCCGAAACCACGTCAGAAGGTCGGACGAATTATGAGAACCTTCATAGCCATGGCTAGGGTGTGCAATTTATAGACTGCGTAATTTTATTGTATTTTTAGTGTTATTTTCGCTCCCATACTTGAAATTTCACTTCTAAATGTAGAAGATATGCACTTGGCGCGTCGAATGAAGCTGTGGCTAATTTGAACGTTATGAACAACATCATTCATCAAGCTTGTTTTTATTTCTGATTATTTTCTCAGGTTGCTGTCGTTTCTCGCTCCTTTGTCATTTGATACTGTTACATTATAATATTTTGGTAGTTATTGCTTATGTAGAATGAGATCTTCAGCGATGTCGACGAGCCACGACCACATGTCGCTCATGTTCGGCTACGCTGCGCTGACTTGTATGATTGCTGCTGAAAATATTCCGGACAAATGTTCTTGCATCTTTTTTATCAAAGTCAATATCCATCAAATAAATGACCCTTATATGGCTCATGATTACACCCAGAAAAAATCAAGAGTTCGAATAGCAGTGCTACATTGCTACTCTTTGGGAAGCTGGTTACTAGGTTTCCAGGCGACCTGAGTTGAAGTACGTCATGATAACCTGAAGCCGCTAGTTGCAGTCCGCGTGTCTCTTTTTTTACACTCTCGATAGTGTAGTGCCAACCCCTGCTTGTGTGGCTTCGCTTCCATTTTCCATTTTGTGCAGCTAGAGAGCTACACGCGGTGGGGAGCTGATGCTGACATTGGTCTCGGATAAGAACAAAGCCACGGCCAAAGTATGGCAGTATGCTTTGAGAAAGAACGCCGAAAATGACAAAGGACCTCTTCTTTCTGCAAATTAAATCTATATATGTTCCAGAAAGTATTAACAATGCCTTTGGGCATTTCAAACCACAAACACACTAAACACACCGATTTCCTGGAAATGGGGGTGACGCCGGGACAGAAACGTCCGGTGAGGTAGAGAAGGTGCCCTTAGTAACGCATCCGTAATAAGGCATTATGCGCGTTGTGTTACCAGCAAACAGAAGGGCACATGGGTGCAAAATGCCAAAAAATTACAAGTTGTTTGTGATTGAGTTAGAAAGCGACTGGTTCCTATCCCCTAGCGAAGGCGATCAATTACGCAGCTTTATCACAGGTACTCGAAAGTGGAAAAAAATTGTTAGCGTCACTGATTTCTAAACAAAGATATGGTGATAATAAGTCGCTAAAAAGAAAGCGATATACGCAACAATAATATTATCTCAAAGCTACAGTTATTACGGCAACAAGTCCGCAGATAAATAGTGCTTCATTTGGGAAGGCCGCGTGATACTGGTCATTGTGTCCTCAGGGGCTTTTCGGGTGGCTTTTTGGTGCGCGTTAGAGAGGTTGCGTCAGTTCATCGTGAATGTATAACTTTTTCTTGGATCAATGCGGTGACGCTTCGGAGACTGTGAACTCCGCCAGGCCGGTCAGGGGAAACCGAAAATAATATGATTGATAACGAAATCTGGGGGAGATTGCAACGTGAAGACGGGGGGAGGGGGATGCTGATAAAAAGAATTAAAATGATATGAATGTAAGCGCGTCAGTACAAAACGAATGTCGGCTTGCCTGAACACGGGTAAGACTGCTATTTGTACGCACAACCCGTGCGCTTTAGAATTAATCAATATAGAAGCGGCAGCTTTTTTTAAAAACGACTCGTTGTTCCTGCCCTTCTCCGTAAAAAAATATGGCGACAACTGTGTTTGCAAATTCACTTTAGCGTGATAGCGCAGCCTGCACAAAACTCTGCATAAGATTTTCTGCATTTTCTGAGGCAACCGAATGTTTGCAAAGCTGCTTTCTTTGGATAGCGAGAGCGTGGCTTTTATTTAGAGAAAATGGCATAAAGAAATAATTATGCCGGCTAATTGCCTTAGCTGATTTGCATGCCACAAAAAAAGCGAATTAACGTCTTGTAGTCAATCTAAAAAAAAACATTTGTAAAAGAATTCAATCACTTGGCTGCAGAACAGGTGTTCCCTAGGCATTAAGCAAAAATTACGCAAACAAGGCATTAAGCAAAAAATGCGTTCCATCTCGTTTACGTTCCTTCGCAAAATATACAAATATTCAATATCTAAAAATAACCGGAAAAAATCAAACGCAGCATCAATCTAAAAATGTAATCGCTGTGCTAGATAGTTGTCCATAGCCCACGTATGCGGAAATACAAATATAACTGCTGTTTCAAACAAGCATGCACCAGATATTTCGGTCGCTGAAAAGGTTGCGTAATGAAATGCCCGTGCACCAAAATGTCCGTGCACCGAAACGTCCGTGCACCGAAGTGTCCTAGACCCCCTACTTCATTGATACGTGGGGAAAAATGAACCCGGCATAGCCGTGCTTCACGCACTTATTTTGGGGAGTAGGAATCGAGAGAAAGTTTGTTTGCTCATGCTTTCCCTATTTTATCATGGTCTTTGGAGGAGGGAAGTTCAGAGGTATAAGGAGCTGATACCCAATAACTTTTCTTGGTGGGTGCACCTTTCAAGAGTAGAGCACAAGTAAAAAAGCACAAGAAAATTAACTGCACTACAAAAAACTTGGTCCCAGTTCACGCTGTGAATGTGGTTGGACAAGTTCTCGGCACAAAGCAGGTTGAGAGGGGCGCAGTTTCAACGAGTGCATGAAACAAAATACAATTGTTTGCAAATCCGTACGTAGCCACTTTCAGTTAATTACGTTATTAAATCGGGTGTAGCCCCGTTCGTCACATGGCGTTTTGTCATAGGCCGGTTGGTAATAGGCCGTTTGGTCACCTAGGATCATTCGTCATATGACATTTTGTCACTTAGGAAAGTTCGTCACAGGAACGGAAAAACAAAATTTGCGGTGTGTGTTTAGACGTAAGTCATAAGGCATCACTCATTGCCGTTTGTACATGTTGCATAATCGTTGCTGAGTAAGAAAGTGTAATTGTAACTAATTTGCGCGCGTTGTTCTTACAAATTACGTGATTCTTGCAATCCTTTTTCAGCAATAGGAAGTTAGGAAGTTTTGTACTATATCTTTTCCTACCCGTGTGACACATTTCTTTTGGAAGGAGATGTATGATAAGAAAGAGACAGCGTGTTAAACCAAAACATTAATTTCAACCACCACCTGCAAAAAAAGCAAAAGGTAAGGCCAACCCACCAACTGCGAAATCGCCAACCTGGTACGAATTATCAATCAGAGTTGAAGCCACTAACACCCCCCCCCCCCCCGCCCCCTTCTAGACATCCGCCCAAAATGAAACTTCCAGACGAAATTTCCGAGAACGAGAAGGTCGGTGCAACCACTTTCCCTATTACGGGACCACTTTGAACCAGATGCCTCTTTGACCAATTTTCCCATGACGAGTCGGCTGTGACGAATGGACCTGTTCCCATGGAGGGTGCCGAAGCAGGCCGCAACACTGAAAAGGGGGTCGCGCGTTCTTCTTTGTAACCCGTCCTACAAGAACTTTATCAGGTTACGTCCCTGCCTCACTTTCTATCCAGGGTTGTCGATCTTGTATCGCTATTCTTGAACAACCCAGGTCACCCAACTGGCCCACTCTGGCTTGCATTCTTGGCTGAACTTTCTCAGATGTAGGGCCGAAAAGAGATAAAAAAAGAAAATATTTATGCCTCGCTTCTCACTTTTGAAAAAAAACCGTCCTACCTACTTCTCAGAGACCCACATGCGTACAAAAAAAAAAGCACGTGGACATTATTTTCCATTTGTCGAACCGGCCTATGGCGAATGATCCTATGTGACCAAGCGGCCTATGAAGAAACGCCATGTGATGAACGGGCCGTATCCCTATTAAAGCTTGGAAATGCTGTAGTTTTATTCTAGCAGGGTGTCCATTCCAGCAGGGTGTCCATTCCAACAGGGTGTCCATTCCACATTGGTTTGGCCATGCTGGTAGCTTCATGAAGCGGCAGCTTGATGTTACGTGTACCGAAGCTTCAACTGACAGTTATCATAATGAGAGCGGAGATGTGTAGTTTGTAGTCGTTTCATCAGTCCAGTGAGCTTTTTTCATGTCCGATTAGGTTAGCGGAGCGGAGAAATAAATCAAAATGACTGACAGGACAACGAAAGCAAAAAAAAAAAACACAATTTCGATAAAACCGACAAAGTTAGTTCGATAAAACTGCATTCGATAGAACTGCGTTCGATAAAATGGCTTCAGAGAAACTTTCCTAGAACTCAGTCCAATGGCATCATTTTTGGGGGACAGTTTCAATGGAGCACGAGTAACGGGTGTGGGAACAAAAGGTCCCGCAGCTTACGGTCGCGAAAGTTAAAGTTCCGGGTCTATCTTCGCACAAAATGACCCCACTCAACAACTCCGAGTGAGATCTCTGTTTAAATTTGCTGTATCTTGCTGGAGTGCATCAGTAAAAGATCCATTAATTTTAGCAGAGTCCTTCAATGCTGTTCAACGGTATTAAGAGACTCTGATTTTAGTGACCTTATTACCCATATTTCTATGTGGTACAAATAACCCACTGAGTAAATAACGGTAAAAAAATTCTGTTCACGATTGCATTTCGCATTTTGTGCCATTCTCGCAGCGTTAGCTAGGGACAGAAAAAAAAAAAACAGAGCACGATTCTCCTCTCATGGGTGACTCAGGCGTTCCATCCCGTTTATGAGGAATGACACAAAGAGGCAGGTCAACAACTTAGTGCTGTGAAAAACATCGAATGTCTGTTTTTTAAGTGCAATGTACTTCTTAAGCGACCCTGAACTTGCGTCCACCGGCGATGTCCGCGCACGTGGAGATGGGCGCGCGCAGCCTGGCCGCTGACATGGCACATACCCACGTGGGGGATTGGCCAAGAATCGGGCGTGAGAAGGGCTAATGCACCTGCTTAAAGGAGTACTGACACGAAATTTCAAAGCTGAGATCCGCTCTAGCAATCAAGTACAACGACAACACAAATAGGTGTCTGTGAATAAATGCATCTTTCTTTCTTTGTAGTTGTGTGTGCGTGTGTGAAATCTCTCTTTCGCGAACATTACCGAACCGCGTAAATTCAACTCGTGCATTCGCACTTTCACATTCTTCCCCTCGGGGAAATGCGGGGAATTTCGTTGTTTTTCTTTATTGTGTTTTCGTCCGTGCCTCGCTGGGAATGCAACAGCGGTATTCTCCTCCTCATGCCTTTGAAAATGCAGACAGCGACGCCGGCTCGGGCCGTAAATCATGAGTAATTGCATTGTAAGGCTTTCAGCATTGAAAGGTATTCCTGCTTGGAATTACAAGGCGCAACGTTTAGACCACGGTGTAGTTTCCACTAAGCTATCCTCCCCTTCTTCCCTTTATCCAACTTGCTTTCTGCGTGAAAGGACAGATTAGTTGACAATAGTAACGTGTGCGTGCGTGGGTTTCCACTTCCCGCCACCCGTAGAAAGGTGCCCCGGTCACCTACCGCAACTAATTGCAGGAAAAGCCTTCCTGTCCTGAGCCCGCCCCCTCCCAGTGCAAGAGAGATTGCTGATGGGAGGAGATGACAATGACTGAGGGCAGTGACGGCCCCAAAGACCTCGCAATAGGAAAGCGCGTGCACAGAACCCGTCTTGCCCGGTCCCCCAACTCGTCCCCCTTCTCCTCACGTGGACGAAGTTCCTGGGAAACAGTCGAGCTACCTCGAGGAGCCGTCTTGAGCGAGTGGACTGCACGGAGAAGGGAAATCGCTGTTAACAATATCGGTGGCGGGCACGACGGAGAGTTCTTCGCTTCCTCGTCATAGTTGGAGCCTCACGACCCGGACAACCGTGTCCCAGCATCCTCAACACGTAAGCCTGTACCTCACACTTTACGTTTGGTTACAGCGAAGAGAGAATTTAGCTCAAAGTTCTCACAGCGACTTAGTTGTATATGTGTGATGGAATATTTAACGAAAGGAATTGACGACGTTGTTGCAGTCGGCCGCAGGTTTTGTACAACCAGAAATTGCTTTCCCCGTAAAATTTTATCTTGCTTATGTGCTGCGATTTTCGATGTTCAGATAACAATTGAAAATTACTTTGACAGTGTGTCTATCTCGAACGCGAAATTTGTTTAACAGCGTGTGCTCTTTGTATTCCAAAACGCTTATAGAAAACAATGCGCAGGAATATCAATAGTGCAGCCATTGACACATGCTGTGTTCTAACCAAAATGTAGCGCTCGTAAACAGGCTCGTGTAAGCATCCCTACTCAACCTCTGGGCCGCTCCTCGTACTTTTACCACCGTCTACACGCGGCATCTTTGGGCCCTTTTATTCAAGAGCCAGTCCGAACCAGTTGCGTTTAGTCATTGTGACAGCATGTCCTTTCCGTCCAGCTCTCTCTCTCTCTCTCTCTCTCTCTCTATCTCTCTCTCTCTCTATCTCTCTCTCTCTCTCTCTCTTTCTCTCTCTCTCTCTCTCTCTCACCAGGCTCTGTCTGTGGTCACTTACGCGAAATTCGCTTCGTGTCGGGTCCGATGCATACCACAACTTACCTGAATGAAAGGGCTAACTATCTTGTAGGTATTCGTTGCTGGCTAGCCTCCTGCAAGCCGTGTGACGTTTGCATGATTTCGCGGAGAGAAACTTAAACTTTTTGAATGCTGTCCTGACACCCGTCACAACTGCAAGCTTCCTTTTCCTCAGTGTCCACTGCGCGATGTGGTAGTTCCATGCGGCAGCGCAGGGCTGCCGCATGGATCTCTTGGTCATTTCTTGCTTGGCTGCTGTGTTTTCTCTGTCTCCAAACGACACATAAGGCTACTTTCTCTGGCTCTTTATCAGTATCTCTTCCCTTAATTTTGGGCTTTTCAAATCGTGTCTAGCGTGAAAAGGTTTGTGGTACAATTCCTTTTTCTTTCTTGCCATATAGGGTCAAAAAGCTTTCTTCTTGAGGGCCACATAACATATATGCAAGGTAGTTGCGCCACCATTTCGGCTCTTTCGCCATTTCTGCGTGGATTCTATTATTCATTTTTGTTTTTGTTGCTATCCACATTGACAGCACTCTGCAGTTTTGGCTAGTCCTCAGAGTGAGTACGCGTTATGTCGTAGTTTTGTTTGTGCAGCTTTCTGTATAAATATATTATTAAGATCGGAAACACGCATGGCTGCGTATTGCCAGCCAGTTTTAAAGAAATTTTGATAAAGAATGTATAAAATGTCGCGCTTGCTTTTTTGATGCAGTTTTTATACAGAGCAGTGTTGCATATACAGGATGCGTTTAGTGAGGCAAATTTCAGAAAAGGTCACCTAGGCAATGTAGACCGACACGAACAGGAACGGCTGAAACTCACTTCCTGCTGTACGTGTGCTTTGTGAGGATCGCAACTTTCATGCGAACCAATTTCGTTTAGCTTTCCTCAATTAAACACTGTGGGAGGCGTGCGTCAGCGTGGCTGCCATCACGCTCTCAAAAAAAAAAAAAAAAAATAGAACAGCAGATGAGACTCGGGTTGAAGCCATGTCTGTTTCAGGGACACCAAAACCAGTTGAAAGTTCTACGCAGTCCTTGTTGTGTTGTCTCCGTCCCCGTCTTTGTCTTTTTGCGCTGTTATCTATGACACATACGACGCTATCAACTGTAGCCTGTCCATTGGATTTGTTAGGAGATTTCCGATACTTTATGATAGCTGACACTGCAGCGGAGCGAAAGCGAGAAGCTGACGTGGTCTAGTGAGTTGCCTTACTCGTTAATCGCCAGCTCCCGCGGAACTATGATAGGAATATCGTATATTGATAAGCCCTTTCTACGCCCGACTGCTGTGCAGTTGCAGAGCTAGCTCAGGGGCAAGTTGGCGTGAGCTTGCTTTTTAAATTTGGCGAAGGAGTGCGAAAGGAGCAACGTACGTATGACAACACTTGTTTTCTTTTGTTTTTAATGGTGAAGGCCGCGATTTATTAAAATAGCTCGTACTGGTTGGGAGATGTTCGGTTTGTATTTTTGCTAATTTGGCTCCGTTTTCGTTTGACGTCGTAACCCAACGCGCATGTGGGAAGCTTTAGGCCCAAATTTTAAAACCTTCCTTACCTTACTAAGGTCGCCTTAGAACTCGCAAGGAGGCCTTAGTTCAATTTTGGAACGTTCCCTACTGAGGCTTCCTTACGAAACGCTCCCTTGATGTCTCCTTACTGCAAGGTCGCTCGCGGGCTACCTTGATGCGACCTTACCCCGCTCTTCAACTGGACGCACACTTCTCCGCAGCACCTGGCACACGCCTCGTTAAGGCGAACTTCCCACTAGGCCGACACGACGGCGACGACGACGAGTCGCCAAACCATCGGCCAACTGCCGAGTTGACCGACCGCGCCGGGTTGACCGACGCGTCCGGCGACCGGTCGACCGACCGGTCGCCGGACGCGTCGTCAGGAATCGACCGAGAAGCGAAAACTGCTCCCCGACAACATTCGTGCCGCAATGAATGCGGCTCTATTTTGATAGTTTCTGGAGTGTAATAAACTCAGTAACGTCCACGAAGCCCATACAACTCAACACTAGCGCTAATGCAATCCGTATTTTGGCGTTCGAGGCTTCGGCCGTGCTCTTCGGCGACGCCGCTACCCCGGAGCTGCAACCTGCAAATGCGTGTGCGATCGGCTCGCCTGTAGAAAATGTAAGGTCAGTTTCGTGCAGAAGAAGAGTTACGTAGGGTAATTTGGGTAATAAGGCATCAACATCGGCCAAGGTTTTTCATGTGAAACGTAAAACCAAAGTACAGCAAGCACTATCCCCGCAGTGGGAAATCGCAGTCGCAGCCGGCAGCCGTGCACACACATTATCGCGAGCGCTTTCGCGAAGCAGCGGAGTTGATGGCGATAAGCTATTGTGGGGGCTTCGGGGAACGTTGCTGTGCAAGCGCTATTTAAGAAATTTCAGTTTACCAGCCAAGAATTGTGTAAACCAGCTAGTAAACACCGACGTATGACACGGAAGGATGGGCCTCCATCTATTACCCAGGCTATTTCGCAATGGAGCACCATTTGGGCAGTGGCGCAGTGCTCTCGCGCGTCGCGCCCGTGCGCTGAAGTTGGGGGTTCAATTCCCGGCGGGGTGAGTTTTTTTTTTTTTTTTTTTTTTTTTTGCGCGTGTGTGTGTGTGAGCGGTTGTTTAGAGGGTATGGTTTGCGCATCCAATTTGGGAATCGCGTGATTTTGAGAAGCAACCTCGTCAACGTTTCGCAGCCCACAGTCAGCAATGGGCTCTGGGTAGTTACGCAGGCGGTGTGCTTGCGCCTGTTCCCAAAGTACGTCGGCTACCAAACGCAACGAAGAGGAAACGCTTATGACGCGGAGTTGTTTTACATCACGCGGGCACACGTTGGGCATGCTGTTGTATTCGTCGCAAAGTCGCTTCTACACTTTAGGTTTAGCGTGCAGCGACATGGCGTTGCTCTTGTTGCACTCTACAAAGTTTTTGTATTTTCGTACCAGTTCTTAGAGAAGTTATTTTTTTTTCTTCCCGGGCATGGTTACACTGGCGCTACGCTCGCACAAAACGTTGGCTCGCACGTTTCGACGCTAAATGCGATGTTGACAAAAATCAACGTGAGACTGTTGCCAGACTAGATTTGACTTACAAGCAACTGCAGTAACCGACCGGTACAACTTGTTTCAAGAACTGCGCAATAAGCAAACATTAAATATATATGCCCGTATAAATGTAAAACACGACAAATTACATGCCTATCACGGCTAATGAAGGCACATTTTAAGAACAAATTGCGCCTACCCTCGCACCCATGTGCACGAATGTCTTCCTTGACGGGAGTAAGGGCGCCCTTTGGTAAGGAAGGTTGAGGGAGGCTTTAAAAATGAGAATCGGAGCTGCAAGGTCGCCTCACTGTAAGGGAGCATGAAGGGCTCCTTCAGTAAGGTGAGGAAATGGGGTAAGGTAAGGAAGGTTTTAAAATTTGGGCCTTAGGGTCGAACACATCAGCGAAAAGCACGCGTCCCCGCACGCGTCTCATCCCCGAGCAACCGGAATGGCTGCCGGAGGACCTGTCGCGTCGGCCGCTTCGGCGCGCATCCAATCTGCTAGATATTTTAAAGGCGGCGCGCCGGAAACCGTATTGCTCGGACGGACATGTGTCTCCCGCTTTTGATCTTTCTGGGCGAGTTAATGAATGGCCTCTTCCCCTAGTCGCTTTTGAACCAATTCTATGCCACGCATTTTGATTTATAGGAGCTGTGTGATAGGCATGAAGGGTACGTGTCAATTGGAATATTGTTCCCCGTATTCAAATAGCCATCCTTTGTATGGTGGTAGGGAAAAAAATGGTCCCGGGAGGAATGGTCGTGGAACGAATCGTTCTGGCCCCGTCTTTAAGCAAAGGAACTTCATAACACAACTCCACAGGTGCTCTTTGTTTAGGCTTGATGCATCTTGCCAGCGTAGTGTTGCCCACTCTCACAACTGCCAGAAAACGATCCGTTCATTTTATTTACCTTATTGCACATAGTTCCAAGAGGGTACAAAAAAATTCCTGTCCGACGGGAACGTAGTCAAAGGAAGTTTGCGGGTTCAACTCCTCCTCCCCACCTTTCTACGAAGAGAATTATGGCTACGGCGCTGCGGTTCACAATGATAGCTCGCTTTTTATGTTGTTCCTTGCAGCCTTAGTATGGGACGAAAAAAAAAAAAAAAAAACGGGCCATCTCCACTAACCTGAAACCTGGGGAGGGGCGAAGCATGCAGCGCATAAGTTTATTCAAAGATTATAACTCTCTTTGTGTCCACACGGCGCGCGCTGATATACGCGACATCTTAATTCCGAAGATGGAGGAGAAGAGCAAATCGAAACGGAGAAGTTCAAAATTTAAATTTAAATGGGCCCTGCAGCACTTACCATCGACTACTCGGAATGTATTTTGGGGTAAAGTCTATTGTTCCAGCAATCTCCTTCCGCAAGAGTTATGAAAAGCAGTTCACTACCACCGAAACTACGCGCCATGAGAGATCGCGCATAATCGTTCCCTCCCAACTCGACTGCGGGCAACGCGACGAAAGCTGCGCGCTCTCTCCCAGAGAGGGGGGCAGCTCGCGGCGTTTTTTTCCCGCGGCTTTCGATATGTCACAGGCCGAGGAGTTTTCTCCTTTTTCTCTGCAACGTGGAGGGGTCTATTTCCGGTCTGGTGCCACAAAAATGCAGGAATAAGTGCCTGCTCGCAAGCGCGCGCTCCGGCTGGCAGGGCGTTTTCGAAGTAATAAACGTTTGTTGTCGAGCGGTCTGGTTGAAAGGAAAGTATTGAGCTCATCCCTCAAACTCCGCGTGCACTCAAAACACAAAAGAAACAGCAAAACTGTGCTTACAGGTTCAGGCATTGAAGAGATTTGTACACAGCGCCGACTACGGCAAATCGTCGCAGGAAATTCCAGAAATTAGCCGCGAAGTTGACCAGTGACAGCCGATCGGACAGTCATGGCCTCAATGACGTCATTTAGGCCATGCCAGGGGTACATAATGAAGAGAACTGAAGATAGCGCGGTTGGTTTCTCCGCGTCTTTCACAGCGATTTGCGCGCTCACCGCTTCACGTGCATGTGTAATATTTGGCTCAGGTATTTCTGTTAGTGTAAGCAAAGAGTCCCGCAGGTTTACTTGCACTGCTCAAACAGTGCTGCACGGTCCCTTTAAAGCGAGTACGGAGAGAAATGGAAGCAAGCAAACGACCCAGATTCAAGCTTGAAGGCTTTACGATCAAGTCGCAACAGTTTTAAGGCTCCTGATTGTGGTTTGCATCCCTCAACTTTGGATAAAAACTGGCTGAGGCCGCTTGCGCCCTTTCGCCAGTCCATTTATGTTTTTCCGGCTGCCTAAAAATATTTCCCTTTAGATACTCTTTAAGGCCACTTACGACGAAGCGACGCGATTTTTGACGAAGCGACAAAAATTGGCCAAGACCAAACGACAAAAACGATCGCCGGGTGACTGGATAAGGGGGACAAATGCCTGTTCGAGCAGTCCGGTTTCCAACGTGGCGCATCAAAATATCTATCAGGGGCGGTATTCTCGTGTTTTGTCCGTTTTTAATTGTGTCCATTTTGAGCGAGTCCTGATTGGCTAGAAGCGAGCAACCGGATGTTACGTAACGCAAGCGCGGGGGAGCAAGTTCGCGGCTTCTCGGAGCAGTCGATTTGAATTTCAAAACGACGGAAGTCAATCATGAATTTTCCGGTTATCGCCTTGTTGACTCGCCGGCGAAACAAGTGGTCGAGAAGTAGAATGTACACGCATTCGAAATACCTACACATGCATTTTTGCCTCTCAAAGACGACCGTGCCGCGTCTGCGCTTCCAGCTCTGGAACGAACTTGGCCGGCAGCAGCGCGGGCTTAGTGTTGAAGACAAAGTGATATGCGCCCTTTGTTTCTTCTCTACCGGTGGCTTACATTCAGCGGTCGCTAGTAAAGAACCGATATTGCGGTCACAGCTCCCTCCGCGAGCTGGTGTATACCCACGCCGTCGCTATCACGCAGTGAAATAAACGATCGTCTGCGAGCTCGATAGGTGGCGAGCAGACGACCACAATTACACAAGCACTCTGCATGAAATTTATTTATTTATTTATGTATTTATTTATTTATTTATTTATTTATTTATTTATTTATTTATTTATTTATTTATTTATTTATTTAATTTAATTTATTTATTATAAATAAATAAATAAATAAATAAATTTCGTGCAGAGTGCTTGTGTAATTGTGGTCGTCTGCTCGCCACCTATCGAGCTCGCAGACGACCACAATTACACAAGCACTCTGCATGAAATTTATTTATTTATTTATTTATTTATTTATTTATTTATTTATTTATTTATTTATTTATTTATTTATTTATTTATTTATTTATTTATTTATTTATTTATTTATTTATTTATTTTATTTATTTATGATACCCTCAAGGCCAAAGGCATTACAGAGGGGAGGGGGGGTAGAATACAGGTAAACAAACAAGGAAAAAATGATGTACAATGTAAGCTAATTATACAATATTAGCTAGATCACCGAGGAAAAAAAAAAACAACGCACAGAAATACCAAGAAAACAGACGTTACAGAGCTCCTATTTATACAATTCGAGCTAGAAAATTTCGGAACTGTTCGTGATCTTTAATAGATACAGCTAGCGTCACTAAATAAGCTACGCTTAAGAGTACCGCCACTTCGCGCACCCGGAAGCGTCTGGAGGCCATTTTGTTTCTGGCTTGCAGTGTTGCCTTCTCAACGAAACCACCGCCTGTTGTAACGGGCAGAGTGCGACCGGCCGCTCTAGCGTCAGCGCAGCAAAGAGAAAGAGAGAGGAGAGGCGCCCAGAAACAAAATGGCTGCGCCTATATGTAAACAAATATCGCGAGGTGCCAACCGACCAATGAAAATTCTGGCGGCACATAACAATGAGAGAAAAGAGTGCCGATACTCTAAAAGCCTTTATTTAGTGACGCTAGATACAGCGCTAGAAGGAAGGCGATTCCATTTCCTACTACACTCGGTGACAACTTAAGAACGGCACCGGGAGTTGCCGCTGTACCTTATCACCGTAGCCGGATGTTTCTCCGCGCGGCGCAAGTAGGGCGTTACTGGGAATATTTTGAACATGGCGTGAGCCGTTCCCGTGATTTTTTGGACTTAATATGCTTATAAACGACTCCAGTGACGACAAACAAACTGCGTGAGACAAGGCAGACGATATCACGCATTCATAGCAAACCCCTTTCAAAACGCGCGCGCTTTGGCGGAGTGATACACTACATAAGGTGGTGCCGTTCTTGAGTTGTAACCGAGTATAGTCTTGGGAAAGAAAGAGTGAAGGAAATGCTGGGTGTTGCAAATGTCAATTCCAACTTTGTGGCTGTGGTCGATACGATCAGATCGATAATGGGGTGTAGCGATAAACTGGTCATGCAGAACATGGTGATGATACAGTTTGTGAAAAAGAGTTAGCCGGGAAATTTGACGGCGTGTTGACAGAGATGGGAGGGCAAGGTTAGATTTCATCGCAGTAGTACTGGCTGTTCGATTATAGTTGGACAGAATAAACCTAACTGAGTTATTTTGAACAAGTTCTAGGGAATTTTTAAGTTTATCCTGACTTGGGCCCCATACCGAGCATGCGTATTCCAGTTTGGAACGTATAAGTGTTCTGTAGATCATTAGTTTAAGTTGCGATGGCGCCTTATAAAAACTACGACGTAAGTAACCGAGCATGCGGTTTGCGTTGCTAATTACATATTCGGTGTGAAGGTTCCAGGTTAAGTTAGTAGTAACATGGATACCAAGGTATTTATGAGATGTAACAGATTCTAAATGGACACTGTTAAGATAAGAGGGTGGTGGGATAGTCTTAGTCTTGGTGCGGGAAATACGCATTACTTTACATTTATTAATGTTCAGTTCCCTTGACCAGGCTTTGGACCAGTTAGCAACAGCATTAAGGTCAGACTGTAATATAGGGACCGGGCAGCTGGACGGGTGGCGCCACCACTCGGCGCTCCGCTCGTCAGTGGAATGAGCCGGTGCATTGGACCTGATTGGACTACACAGCCTCCCGTTGTTTTTGTCGTGTTTGCTTCGGTGATTTGTATGTTTTGGTGGCGTTGTGAGCAGACATGGGAGATGAAACGAAGTCTAGACAGGTGTGTTGGGTTCTTAGATGCAGTAATGACTACGTAAACTTGTCGGACGCGTCTAAAGTTGGGTATCGGCTGCAATGGCATGAGCGCTTTTTGCAGCGATCTGCGCTTGGCTCCACCCGTTCTGAGCACGAATAAAACTACTATTATTAGTATTATTTTCTTCTTAAATGCACTAACGGCTACGCAAACTTATTGGGAGCTTTTAAAGTTGGGGAAGGGCTACATTGACACGAGCGCTTTTTGCAGCGCTCTGCGCCTGGCTTCGCGCGATCTGAGTTGGAATAAAACTATTAGCAATATTAGAATTCATTTCTACCACTTTAAATTATCTTCGCTGGTTACAATGACTACGGTTTCCACGCCAGCCTTAGCGCTGGGATACCTCGATACGTGTGCTTTAAATAGAAAGGCACCTGCACACGAGATGGATTACCGTGTACGTAGAAATGTTGCGGTAGTTTACACTTTCTGTAACCGTAAGCTTTGTACCTTTGGTTTTGGTGAGCGACACTGTGACAGCATGGCAGCCTGAAAGCCGAAGTGGAAATCCCACGTTTGTGGTGGTCATTTTATCAAGAGCCAAAGTTATTCACCAACTCAAAAGCCCGAGCTACAAACCATCCCTCCTCCCCTTCCCGTTTTACAACCTGCGTAGAATAAAGGCTGGCACCGATAGTTAAAAAATGTGGCAGTATTAACGTCAGCCGGTGTTTTTTAATGCTAAAGTGTTCTTTACAGAGTACCTAAAAAAATCGTGTAATGCCTGGCGAAGACACCAAAAACGCGCGATTAGTTGCCTCAAATATGGGTGCATGAGCCCGAGTCCTCCACCACAGACACATTTCCGACACGCTGGAAAAAGTTTAGATTTGGAGAGGGGGCATGAAAGTTCAAAATTAAACAGAAAAATCATCTAGCCCTCCGTCTAATGATTATGATGGTTGAACACAAAGCTTTCTTCGTGCGAAATCGAATGGGAAATGGTCAAAGTCAAAGACGTACGCTGCGATCAAAAGAACAAACTGCGTGCTGGTCAAATTCGACGCTTAACTAGTCAAAGTTTAAATCCAGAAGGCAACCAAGGAAACCCATACGATAGAGCTTTGCGATAAACCATCATCGTCGTTAGACGGGGGTGTGCATGATTTTTGAATCGTAGGTGGCAGCTTGTAAACGTACCGCAGCATTCAGTTGTGAAGCTGAGTACAGGTTTCGGGCACCCTCCTGTCTTGCGTCCTTCAGCCACGCAGGAATTGGTTTTTGAAAAACCATTTACCAACTAGCCAGCAACCATTGCAATTCTTGTAAAGCAATGCTTCTCCATGACAAGCAATAACATTCTACTATCATGCGGTATTTATTCTATCAACGATTCCCGATGACTGTAGTAAGAGCATTTCTGTGAAATTAAACACGTTTCAGCCGTAGGTAATGAAGTTACGGAAGCGTCGTCCGTCAGAATTTCTGTTTTGAGGTAAATCTTCGAAGACACCCCCCAACTTTGTCTTTCGCTTGTGCACGACGTCGACGCCGTTTCGTCATCAACTGCCAAAAACCAGCGCCACAGCATTCCTGGATCGGTTGCACACACCGGCTTTGTGGGAGCATTTAGCGGCAATATACTCCTCGATTTGTGAAACTGCATGCAGGCATGAAAAAATTGCATGAAGCAACGAACTTTCACTTCCAGCTTGACTTCCAGCTTGGCGCATTGAGCGTCGTCTGCTATTTGTAAATACTGAGTATGGGCGTAAATAACACACATGGCATGCCTCGTAAACGTCACATCCACGCTCAAGATTTACCGATCTGAAAAATTCCCGTGGGGTTGCGTACGCTTTGCAAGCCGCACCGCAGAAAAACGACAGAAAGCCATGCACAACTACGCTGCGCTGACCGCCACCGGCATTCCACTGACGAGCGGTTCGCCACGGGCGGCGCTGTTCGCTGAAACGACGGTGGTGCCATACAACGGCCGCCCGGTCCCTATAGTGGTGTCATTGTCACTAATTGTTTAACTAAAAATAACACAATCGTCTGCAAATAGAAGAACATTCGAGTTTAGAAGAGTAGCCAATTCGTTGATATAAATAAGGAACAATAGCGGCCCAAGAACCGATCATTGGTACTTGACGATTACACATATTAGCTTAACGTTCGTAGGCTTCACACGCAACAGGTACGTCGTCAAGAAACGAAAAGCTTCACCTCTTACACATTTTTTCCTTGTAGAGCACAACGCAAACGTCAAAGGCATAATGCACCATTCTAGGTTTTTGGAAAAGCTCGCTTCAGCAGGCCGAAAGTGCGTCGATGCAAAAATATGTACCAAGAGGGTTCTCTTGATGCGCGGTCATTGTCCCCCACCTCAAAATGGATCAAGCGCAAAAAAAAAAAAAAAAAAAACGGAGTAGCCGTATCACTGCTTACATATTACTGAAACAGTAAACAGCTGGCTGCAGCTGCCCTCTTTGGACGTTCGTACCCTTGCTTTCAATGTCATCACAAAAAATCTTATAGCGATTAGATTGTCAAAACACGTTCAAATAAACACTTAAAATATAGTTTTACATGGTTTCAGTTTGTTAAAATGCGTTTGCAAAACAATTACCGTAATATCAAAGGCCCTCTGCCTAACCGGCAGTACGTCACCATGAAAGGGACACAAAACGGACGTTTTCAAAACAGACAATTACGAGAATTGTCTGTTAGATGTGTGCGGAGCCGGTCGGTACGGCGAGTAATTCGGCAGCCAAACCGGTTCTCAGGGCGGAGCCGCGTCCGGGTCCGGGGACGTGTCCTGGGACGCGTCCCTGTTCGCTCATGTGTTCGACCCTTTAAAGCGACAGAAATCTCGTCGCTTCGTCTCAAGTGCGAACGTGCCTTTATGGTTGTAGCTATGCTCCAAAATTATGAACCAAAATGTTAATAACACCAAAGAGATTGAGAAGCGAATGTGGGGCACGAAATGCAGGCCATAGCACCGTATATCTGTCAATCTTTGGGTGCAGAAAGGGGGATTTTAAGACAAGTCATGCACTTTGTTTAACAAATGACAACTGTTTTGTACAAAGTTGAAGAAATATGAAAGAACTTCGCGTGATGATTTCGAAATGTTTAACTGGGGAGAGCAAGAATAGTGTTGTCAGTGCCTTCCACTCGACTTGGCTGGGCGATTGACGAAAAAAAAAATTAAGAAAAGGAGGAGTTCACAGATATATCGCTCAGATGTGTGCGAGCTGGCCGCTTACAATCCATGCATGTTATACCCGCAACAATTTAGACAAGGAACAGTTATTCGGCGATTCTTGTAGTGAACTTTTCCCTGTTGCTCGTTGAGCCTTCCTCGGCCGGAAAGTTGGGGGAAGTTCATCTGTAAAAACTTGGTCCAAAAGATCATTCGCACTGACGCAAGCTTTCGTGAACAACGCCTCCTTGGATGCCCTGAAACACCCTCCCAATTCAAAGTTTTGCAAACAAAAACAAAGCGGCCGAGGTCAACACGGCTCTCACATATGCACACACACGTGCAAGGTCCGTTGCGACCGTGCAGCAGCAATTGGCTGTTGCCATAAGACATGAATGCTCCATTAGGTAGGATTCCGGAGTTTGAATCTTATCTTATGCATACAAGCTTTCTTGCGTTCGGCATTGAGCTTGCCGAGCGGCGCAGCAAACAAAGCCTTGCCTTACCCGATTGTTTCGCGCAGCTATATGCACAGCGACTCGCCATCTCGTAAGCGTCATGCATTGTGGTGAGAACAGACCGTACGAGAAATGAAATACCCAGCTCAAAAGTGCCGCAGAATCACCGGATAATACCACTGGCGCACACAAAAAACGAGATCTGCTGCACCTTCGGAGCCCAGCTTGATCGTTCATAGCGAACTGAAAAAGGAAAGGCAGGACGGAACCGGAAACCCCTCAGCGGGGGCCAATAGCAGCACGCGTCGGCACAGCAATGGCTGTCGCTACTTAGCTCAAAGCCGATGAAAGGACTTTAGTCCCAAGAGGACAGGCAGTTAACCCAGCGCTTGCAAAAATTGTCTACTAACGCGTAGCATTTCTAGGAATATTGTCGTTATTGAGAATTAGTTTTTAGATCCAGATTTGGCTATGAGTGGTGAAATACGCTGGATTTTTGTATTCTAATTTTTTTTTTTCACTGAAGACATACATTTACATCGGTTTAGCTATCGGTTGAGTGCCTCAATTTCGCCGGTTAAGCATTTTTTTCCGCTGGTGCAAGCCATAATTTATGGTAGGTCCATTTTCGAGATTTTTATTCGTCTTTCGTTCGGTTTTGTTTTCGGCATTTTGATTTTCGTGTGCATTTTTGGGGGGTGGTGTATTAGATTCCAATTTTTATCTGGTAACATCTCCTTTCTAATTTCTTTATTGTTCCTTTTTTGTAAGCTGTTTTATAGATTCTGTTCGACTAGTTCTCCTCATTTACACTTTTTTTTTTATATCTAATAGTTCTGCCTTTTTGTGCAAAGGCAAGGCGTTGCATGGTTGGTCCTTTTTTTTTCCTGTCTCTATTTTTTCCCTGTCATCTCACTGTATTACCCCCCGCCTCGAGCAGCAAGCCCTACCGTTAGTGGGGCAGACCTAGTGTTAATAAATAAGCTTAGCTTTTAGCCTTTATTTAGCCTTTATTTAGTGACGCTAGGCTGACCTCTTCAGCTTTCATGAAAGGTTTTCTCTCGCGCGCGGTTCTCGCTATTTCTCATTCGTGTTTCCAATTTCCTTTTCCATGCTTTTTTGTTGTAATATTCTTTTTTTTTTGAGGAGATGGATAAAAAACTTATTTTTGATTTTGTTAGTTCATTGTGTAAAGTTTTAAAGGCGATAGTCTTCCTTGGGCTGTTGAAACACGAAAATTTTGGTTTGTGTGTATGTACGTCTTGTGTCCCTCGATTCAGCCTCTTTATACCTTTATACCTTTATAAAATCTGTACATCCATCGTGCCATTACATGCAAACGAGCCAACACATCCAACGTAGGATGTAATGGCCCGTTGGATGTACTGGCTTGTTGGATGTGTTGATTCGCAATCGGTGCCGATGAGGGGGTAACGAAAATGAAAAAAAAAGTAAAAAAAGAAGAACTTCTACTACTGAAGATTAGTCACGGGAGTGCTCGCCTGCTACAATGACATTCATGTGAAAGGACTGGTCGCGGGTGTGTGCGGAAAGGCCCGTTCCCACTTCCGACGAAAGCGAGTGAAACCTGGGGAAATTCAGTCGCTTCGTCAGGCGATTACAAAAATTGGTCACGGCCATTCGACAGAAACGATCGTCGCGTGAAAAAGCGACGGAATTCCTGCCTCTTTTGCTCGCTTTCGCCGCAAGTGTGAATGGGCCTGAAGGGACTGCAGGACCAGGATATTTTGTGCACGAGTTCTCCGAAATCCTGACTTTTTGGGGTGCGTGCCTTACTGCCATTTTTAGTTCGCTGTGGCGGCCGCTAGGAGGACCGGTACTGGAAAAAGGTCCATTAAGATTAGTGACGTGCTTTTGTGAAAACAGCGCAGAACATGGGACGAAATGAATTCGACTAACAAAACGCTGGCTATATATAAACGTAAAAACTTTGATAGTCGCAGCGAGTCGGAGCCTGCGGGGCAACCCAGGTCAGATACGTGACCGCTCTTTTTTCCGCTGAAGTAAGAACTCTTTACCGTCAAAGCGGATTGGTCGCCTGCTGACCCGGCGTTCTTCTCTTGTAAATTCCAAGTGCTAAATATATTTTATTGCCTCTTTCGCGCGACTGGCATTTTGCGCGATCTTTAGGCAACCGAGCATTGAAGTATAACATTTTTAAAAGAAAGTTTGAATTAAGCTACCCATTCATTAAGTATACACACACGCAGACACGCATGTAATAGCATATTGTCACGTAGGATAGGACACAACGGTAAAGGAAGAACTTTTATTTAGGGCGAACTTGTACCCGAACAAGAAGAGAGGAAACGAGCAAAGGTCCTTGCGTCTCGATCGATCTCCGAGAGCGCCGACTGCCTGCGTTCGTGGCGTGATCTCTTGCGTGATCTCCCCCTCGCAGTGCACGTGCGCTCGCGCCTCCGTTGGCGAACACAGCCAAGCTCGCGCTCCCAGTGCCGAGTTTGCACTGCCGGTTGCAGCTGGTTCTTGCGCGTGCAACGCGGCCCACTTTGCGACATCTCCGAAAGCATGCGGCAATATACAACCTTGCTTTTTAAGTTTTTCTGCAGTAGTTGACCCCCTATCTTTTTAAAGCTTATTTACACTGATGTGATATGCCCCTAATTCAGTCAGAGGTCGCTGATCTTCAATAAACCACAGAGTGTAGGATAACAATGGTAGCCAAAACAAAAATAAAACTGATCGTGTATAACCACCCTGGCCTTTTTTGTGTAGTACTATAAGCAACTGCCCTTCTCCGCAGGCTATGTTGTTGATTGCGCCTGTCTGTGACGTTATTTGCAGCCTTGGCATTCTGCTTTTCGGTTACGCCAACCTCGACTATCAAGAACATGGCAAGCGAGAAGAAGATGGACGGAGGTGTAAGTGTTAACCTCACATATTCTGGCCTGCGCAGTTCATGTGGCGTGGGGTAGTGTTACTGGAGCCTTCCTTTTAGTGCGCATCACTTTGGCGCCCGGTACAGGGGTTTCGCGGCGGCGAAGGCGAAAGCGGCGGTGCCCGCGTAACCGAGATAGCGAACGAGGCACCCCAGGCAGACAGAAAACTGGGGCAGAGCGGGTGAAAGTGCGATGAAGAGGGCGGCACGCGCTGCTAAGGCGTCATCTCCCAGCACGTCGCCACGGCTCAGTTCTCTCACTGCCTCCCCCTCACACTTTCGCCAGACGCTCGTCCTTCGTTTGTAGCTCATGCGACCCACGTGACATTTGCGCAGGAGTTTCAAACAGGATTGGCAACAACATGCTCGGTAGCAGCGAAGCGCGCACCCGTGCGTTCCCTGGTCACGCGATCACTTCCCGAGAAGCAGCAGATACGCGCCGTGACTAAGACATTTCGCACTGCGCAATAATTTGCCGTTAAGGAGTATAATAATCGTCATGTGACGTTTTACCACAGAATATGATCATGCATGCACCGGTAAACAGGTATTTTAAAAACGAGTCTTTCTTGGGCTACCTAAATGCGAATATGTCTGTCTGTCTGTCTGTCTGTCTGTCTGTATGTCTGTCTGTCTGTCTGTCTGCCTCCATTCCTGCCTCCATGCCTGTCTGCCAGTCTAGCCAGCCGCCCTGCCCAAAGCGAAGAGAATTCTTGAACAATATTAAATAGGCGACACCTTTCCAAGCTAAGAAATCTGGAAGCATACTTCATAATTCACAAATTTAAAAATAAATCAGGGCTAGCCTTCTGTGTTATTTCATGGGTAAGCAGAGGAGACTCCGGAAAGTTAGCCTCACCTCTGTCTCCCATTCCCCAGGTTTCACGATGCCCCGGACGTGTAATGTGGGTCGTGAGCATGCGGGCGTTGCACAGTCGCCGAGAGGGCGGCAGGTGGTGATAAAGACGCGCCCGTCCCTTGCAGGAGGACTTGCACGAGCTCGTGCAAAAGGTGACGCTTGACTGCGGCAGCGACGACCACGAGGTGGCCACCGACATCATGGAAGGCCGTATCCGTGCTCCGCTCGAGATCTGCGGGGACGGCTGTAACGACGCGGAGCTGGTCGGCTGGGAGGACGACAGCGAGGTGAACCGAGGCGGATAAGCGTCCGTCGTAGCTCGGGGTCCGGGCATGCATTCCTCTGCGCGTGTGTTCTATGCGTCGTCATCGTGAGGACTGGAAAGCTGGGTGGGATCACGTTGGTCACGAGGGACGGTTCTTGGTTCCCCATTCGCGCAGATAGCTAGAATGGGATCACACACGCTGTTCCAACTGTTCGTAGGGGGTACTGATACGTTATCTGGCGCAGCAAGCACGGGAATTGGGACGCCCATCCTCCGGCACAATGTTCATTGTGTTCTTCGTCTCAGTCGAATCCAATTGAGGACACAGTGGGCAGATGTTTGTGTGCACATAAATTCCCCCACCAACGCTCATCACACCCCCCTAGATTCTTGGGGAAATTCTCGAAAGGAAAGTGCGCCTGAAGTAGTATTACCTAAGCTGAAAGTGGAGCATGAGTGTCCATGATGGTCAACGCGAGAGACCAACCATTGACAAATCTTGAATTGCAATGAGATCAGAAGCACCTTCGGAGCGACGTTTTTGGTCTGTTTGGGGCGAAGACTTTCCAATGGCAGATCAGGAACAAGGTAATCCTGCTCCAATGGCAGATAGAGAGATCCGCCAGAGCCAAAGTCGCTCCGTGTAGCAAGAAAACTTCCTCCCCCGAAATCGAAGGAGTCGGCCGGAACTCTGAAGCCCGTTCTACATGGGGCGATTTTTTCTGCGAACTCGCAGAAAAAACCCGTCGTGCAGGAAACCGAGCTTTTTTCGCTGCTGCGGCAAATTGCCAAATGTGTGGAACGGGAGCACATCCCCCGCGAACGTCACTCGTGTGGCTTAGAGGGGCCGGTACTTCGGCCAATAGGAACACAGCTAGGTGAACGTCACGGCGTCACCATCTGCACGATTAGCAGCCAGATGGTGTTGCTTGTATAAGCTTGTGTAGCACTACTAGCAGATAGCAAACAATGTCTGCAACGGCTCACAGATATATGCCCTGAAGAAGCCACTGAACTGGGGTTAGAGTTCAGCACAGCGAAGTCGGGAACTCTGGTTTTTAATGACGACGCCCGTAACGAATCGGTATTCGTTCAACAAGCAACAAATAGCGTGTGTAACGAAATACAGATATCTGTGTATATGAATAAACGAAGGCCAGGCCTATTTATAGACTCATGAGGAGCATTCAAGAATGAAAGAAAAAAAACGCCTCTATCATGAAGCACAGAGCACTATGGGGATATAACAAGTATGAAGCAGTGAGAGGTATTTGGAAGGCTGTAATGGTACCGGCACTTATCTTTTCAAACGCAGTAGTATGTGTCAAATCAGAAAATCAATCAGGGCTAGAAGTAAATCAGAGGGCCGTAGGTCGATTGGCATTAGGAGCACACAGTAAAACATCAAATGAGGCAGTGCAGGGAGACATGGGATGGGCCTCCTTTGAAGTGAGAGAAGCACAGAGCAAAATATGTTTTGAAGACGACTTAGAAATATTGATAACCAGAGATTGGCAGCCAGAATTTTACGGTATCTTTACATGAAAAGCGTGGACATGCAGTGGAGGAAAAGAAGGCCCAGAACAAAGTATGTGAAACATGAAAGTGCAGGGGAAACGACCAAGGCAATGAAAATTGAAATGAAAGAATCAGAGACAACGACCTGGACAAAGAGGATGGACGCAAAGAAGTCCTTAGATATCTACAGAATCTGGAAGCTGTAGATCACGAGGGAAAAATTCTTTGATAATACGAAAGGGAGTGCGTTGCTTTTTGAAGCCCAGGCGCGTTGCTTGCTGAAACGCTTATCCGCGAGCCAGTACAGGAAGAACTTGCGGCGCAAGTTGCGGCAGGGAGCCAGAAACCACGCGGCATACTGTATAGCAGAGTGCAATTGTATCCATCCAGTTTTCGGAATGGATACATCCAGCTTCCGGTATCGCTTGGCTTTGAGGTTAATGGAAGAGTGAACTGGAAAGCAGTAGATGTTAGTAAAATAAGGTTAGAATGTTGGAAGAAAAAGTGCAGAGAACAATCTAAGAGGACGTGCGAACAAAGTCAGACTAGCACAAACATTCCATCAGGTTTTTTTTTTTTTTGTGAGGTGATTGCACAGTGACGTTACGACTAAGGTCGCGGTGCACAGCCACCTCCCCGCCCCCCCGTTACAAAGGGGAAGCCGCTAAGCATGGTCATCATCATCATCATCATCATCGTCGTCGTCGTCGGCATAACCGCGGGCGCACCAAAACAAATGCACGTGCGTTGACATTGCCATGTCGCGCTCCGTTTTCTGCGACGGCTTAATCGGTGCCCGCGCAAGTGGCGGACATCACAGCAGAGAAGTACATAAGAACCCAAGAAGAACCCTCCGAAGTATAAGGTGTGCTATACACGCACATGCGTGTATACACGGTACAGGCGAACGCAGTGTTGGTTGCTGTTTTTGTCTTCTCGGCTGTGGGTGCGTATATTGATAAATCGTTGGCGATTGTTATATGAAACCGCGAATAAACTCATATTTACTGCAAAACAGTCTGAAACAACTTGCCCAGAAAGTAAAATTAAACCTTTTTTTTAATCATAGCAAGCTTTGCTCGTGGCAGACTTAATTCGATCTGCAAACAATGTGCCTCTGAAATGCGAAAATCATAACGTTCGCACGCCATGTAGACGGCATCTTCAGGCACTGCGAACTTCGAAAGTGCTAATGTTCGTTCCACCGACTTCGCAGACGAAAAACGCACTATGTAGAACGGGCTTCAGTGAGCTCTCTCTTCTCTCGTTACATCGTCGCCGTCTGCTTCCTGTTCAATCGCCTCTTCGAAACTTCACGGTGTCTAAAAGGGGTAAACAGACGCTGAACGCCCTGTCGCGCTCGGGCTTGCCACATGACGAAAGCGAGCGCAACCGAAACAGCTCAAGCAGCAAGAAGCCCAGCTCCAACGATGACTCGGCGGAAAATGCACCTTATACGCTTTCTTTTTTTTCTCGCCTGCCTGCAAAAAGTTCGACGAAACTTTCACAGGCCTGCGCGCCTAACCTTCTCTGATAGAAGTGAACTTGTCGTGCATTCAATGCCTTTGCGACGACTATTTGCGCCCAAGACCATTTTCTTTAAACGTGGTACGCGCACACAGTACAACTGCGCCAACTTTCTCTAGTGTGAATTAACGTCGGCTCGCTTTTCTTGCACCCATGGCTTTATTGTCCTGTGTGCAACAGTACGACCAAAGGGGGGATGGCCCACTCCGAAAATTTCGGGGCCCGTGATCCCAGTACGTCAGCGCAGAAAGCCGGCATCAGCCTGCGTCACCCCAAGTGGTTTTGCGTCCGCCGTGACGCCGGCGGTTTTATCAGCGTCAGACCAAGCCAGACAGGCATAGGGATAAACAAGAAGGCGTACGAGCGCCGCCTGGGGAACACTAGACAAACTGTTAACTATTTTGCATACTTGCCGAGAAGCGGCGCTGGCCGGCAGACATGAAAGCACGCAGGAAGGCTATAGAGCGGGAAAGGGTAGAAGAGAGCAGCAGAACAGTGGCTGTTTGGCCATTTTTCGCTCACGCGTTAGGCAATGATTATACAGGCGGCGTTGTCTCTGCTATCACACACAGGCATTCCTTCGGGGAGCCTGGAGCAGTCAAACGCGTCACCTGGGCATGAAAAATTGTCGTAACGAAGCAAGGCGTCATTCAGTGCAGTCGTGGCAATTGACCCGCTTCACCAACTGGAAGTGCACCGACGAAAATGTAAGGAGACGTTTTGAAGACGATAGTCTTTCTTAAGCTACCCAAACCCGTAAATTTTCTGTATGTATGTCTGTTTGTCTGACTGTCTGTCGGTCCCTCGAAGAAGCCGCCCAGCCAAATGTTAAGACTAGTCCTTTAAAGAGTTGTTTATGCAGGCAAACCATTTACAATGCAATAAATCTAGAAACTTGCTCCATATTAGCGAGCTGAATCGCCGCGTTTCCAGTGCTGCGCTGTCTGAACGGGTTCCGGACATTTCGGTGCACGAACTTTTCGGTGCAGGAAGTCTCGGTGCGGAGATTTCGGTGTACGGTATGTCCCAGGCATTCTTTTAACATTTTAGCTTTAATATTTTAATTTCGTCAGCTGATATGATTTTACGTTCGAGAGTTGTGTTTGCGGCGCTTTGCGAACGCTAAACCGAACCGGAGCATCAGCGCGTGAAACCCAATTTCGGCAGTAAATGTTAAAAATTAACGTGGTTAATTTACTTCCCTTCACCCTTTTTTTTTAATATTCATGTGAACACCCCTAATTACTTGAGTGTTATCGAAGCGCTTTGATTTTACTTCGCCCAACTCTGCAAGACGCTGCTGCTCCATTCCTATCTATCCTCCCCACTCCCCGCCAAACCACCGCGAAAAGAGAGAAGACAGGAAACGACCTAGTTTAAGCGCGTGTGCATTCTTTAATTATTTTCTCTATCGGTCTTGTCTTCGTTACATTGGGTGTCGATTCTACTTAAAGGCTAACGAACGGTCGTACTTACAGTGGCGTTAACAAAGGCGGTCCTATCTCACTACTCCGGACAGTCGCATTACGGCTGAGCATCGCAACACGGCGCATAGTCTCACTACGGCGAAAAGTGCGCCACGGGTGAACGTCTCAACATGGCAGAAGGGGGACAGCTTTAGCCGTTCAAAGGATATGCAGCTAGTTTCATTCGGCATTCTCGCAGCGGTGCGTTACGTGCAAGAGCCTGCATGTATATGTTGATGCGTCTTCTCATCGTTTTCGGGCACTTGTTTTGTGTTTCGTGTGTTTATTTTTTACGGCTGAAGGTGGTGGTACGGTTAACTGTGCGTTACAGCTGAAAGCCGCTGTAACAAATCACCAAGAGCCTACCAGAAAAGAACCAAGAACAGCAAGGTGAACCTCGAAAAGAAGCCCTAAACCCGAGCCAAACCGATGAGCACCAGCGGGGGCGGAGCCAGACAGGCAGGCAGCCTCTCCCTCCCCTCGATTGCCCGCCGCGGCGGCCGCTTTTCGGATGGAGGCAAAATGCGAAAGGCCTGTGTGTTTGAGATTTCGGCACACGTTAAAGATTTCGGCGCACGTTCAAGATCTCGGCACACGTTAGATTTTGCAACGTCATTTTATGCAAGTCAGGCACTTCTTGGCGCATGTGCGTACCTTACCGCCGTGGCGCAGCTGGTAGTGGCTTCATGCTGTGCTGCCGAGAGCAAGATTATTGGGTGGATCCCGGGCGTCGTGGCCGCTTTTCAAACGAAGGCGAAAAGTAAAAACACCGTATATAGACATTTTGGTGCACGGCAAAGATCCTCAGGTGCTCAGAATTAAACCGGAGTCCTAGGTACGGCGTGCGTCATAGCCCATTTGTAGCTTCGACGCGTTGCACCCCAAAATCAATCAAGTCGGAGCTTGTGTGTGTGTACGCTTAAGCACCCAGGATAGTGTTCTGGACTTCATCAGCCATGTCGAACAAAACTGAGTGCATGAACTTTCGACTATAGCTCGGTTTTTTGACGTTTCGAAGTCTTATGACTGAGTCCTGAGACAAGCAATAGTAGACTACATGCAATGGGGGTGTCAGGAAACCTTATTCGCTTTCACGGCTTTCTGACCGGTACATGCAAGTACGGTTCGGGAGTGTGCTAAGCGAAAAAAGAAGCGGGGGGAGGGGGGCGGGTTCCTCAGGGTAGTGTTTTTTCACCGATTCTTTTCAATGTGGCTATGGCTCGGCTACCTGCAGCACTAAAAGAAGTTCCACAACGAGCTCAAGTATCCGTGTACGCTGAAGATGTTTGCATCTGGTTGTCCGGATATCAACCTAAGCGACTGGCAGTGATGGCTCAGCGGAGTGTTCACACCATGCAAAAATATTTGTCCTCCGTCGGACTGATGCTCTCCGCCCAGAAGTCCTGTTTTGTTCTTTTTCCCTGGGAACCTGCGACGTTCCACTCGTGTTAATTTACCATTGGGCAGCCTGTCTATCCGTCAAGAAGCCACTCACGTGCGGTTCCTTGGTCTCACCCTGGACAGCAGACTGCATTGGCGACGGGCAGTCGACATGACTTTCGGCTCTGCTTCCCCGTGTGAACTTTTTGAGGAGGATTTCTTAAGCTAAGCGGGGGAATCACACGACGTCCATGATTGAGCTGCAGTCAGGTCTGATTGTGAGTCGCATTCTTTACCACTTGCCTCTGATCTCCCCTTCAGAATCCCGGTATGAGCGCCTCGAAGCGTTGCACAGGAAAGGGCTGAGGATAGCAATTGGAGTTCTTGAGGGAGCGGCAAACGAGAAGGTCATACGGGAGAGCCAGTCTGCTACACTCCGCTTGATGGTGTCACAGAGTTTACTGACGCAGGTAATGCGTCTAGGGGAAACAAGTGCTGGAAGAACAATAATAAGGCGGCTTCGAACAATTAAGGGCGGCCTCTCATGCGCACACTGCTCTTAACACTCTGACAATATTGTGCCATCAGTGGCCGGGGAAACTTCCCATCTCAATGCCGCCATGGTCTTACGGGAGCCTTCAGTGTCAGCTACGTGTTACTCACATGAGTCAAGCGAAATAAGCCAGTGGAAGCAGCCAGATTTTTGGTTCTTGAACATTTGGAGAACTCTTATCCCAATCACCTTCAAAATTTTAGGGTTGGCTCAGTTGATCTGCACAGAGGGGTTAGTGCAGCGGCGTATGTCCTTCCTGGTGCCCAGGTTTCCTGAACAGCACGCCTGGACCATGTGGTGTCCTCCACCGAATCCGAGTGCATTGTCATCGCGGCTGCTTTGAGAAAACTTAACTCATATAAGCCGCAGGAAGTTGTAATTCTGACTGACTCAAAAGCAGCACTACAACTTTTGCAGCGTAGGATCCCTACGAAAAACGACTGTTAGCGTTCCGTACGGCTTGTGCAAGAACTCAGCAGCAAGTGCGGTTTCAATGTGCGGTTTCAATGGATTCCATCCCATGTCAGCGCCCAGGGCAATGCGACCGCTGATCAGATGGCACGGAGTGCGCTGCAACTTGCACCGACTGTTTCCCCCAATCACTGGAACGACTTCAGGCGAACAGTGGCCAAACATTTCAACTCCTTGGGAATTTCTTATCACGAGCCTTGCGTCACAAAGGGAGTTACAAGATCGGAGGCAACATTGCTGTGCTGCATCCGAACGGGCTCAGCGAAGACCACAGTATGGCTATTCAAGGTGGGCCTCGTGCGATCGCTTCTGCGTTTGTCATGTGCAGAGATATGGGTGTACACCACTACGTAAGGTGTTGGCCAGAGCATTATGTCGAGCGGACTACAATGCTCTCAGTGATTCGAAAGCTGGCAGCCCCACACAGCACTCTGGACAACATCGTCTTTCCAAGGGGACATCGGATGCTGCGCAGAGACGTGTCGCGCCTTCTCCTAAGCCTCCTTCAGGAGACGGAAATGGCGAACTCGTGGCGAAAGGACACTACCGCTAATTAGGAAAAGCTTGGGCGGAGCAATTGCCGGCATATCCAGTCAAACTAACGCCGCCTTATCCCACAACAACCACCCCCACCACGTGAGATGTCAAATATCCAACTGGACAGTCGGTAAAAGTTACTCCAATGTCTGCATTTCTACGTCTTTAACGGCACAGTGTTTATTTATGGCAGGTTACCAATTCTTGCCCTACTGTTCGCGACGGCTTACTTAATCGGAACTAATGAGAAAGAAATGTTACAAAGTTAGTCCCCGTACTGCCGGTTGGTTCGTCTTGATCTCTCTCCCCCTCCTCCCATGCAAACATGTCACGGGTTTTCAACACACAAGCTTCCAATTTCTATATCAGGCCACCTGTTCTTTTTTTCTCAGTGATATCTGTATTCATGGTGCAGTGCTTCGGGCCTCTGGCAATGCTGCTGGCCACTTTAACACGTTTTTAGATTTTGAGCCCGACTGTAACCAGCACACGAATTTTAAGGCCACCTTTTAGCAAAAAAAAAAAAAAAAAAAGGTAATGGGTGTTAGAATAGCGAAAATACCGTGCTCCTTTTCTGGGAACCCCTCCAGTCCCCTCACATCGTTTCTTTGGACGGGGTTCATATCAACGCGGGAGGGGTTGAGGTAGCTGAACCCGCCAGTCGACTCGACCCTCCCTTGTCGGGTCCATAGCCACATTTGCATTAGTCCCGTGTACATGGACGCGACGGGGGCGGGGTGAGTTGAGTGGCGGGTTCAGCTTACCTCGACGCGTCCGAGTTTATATGAACCCCGTACAAAGAATCGAGGTGAGGGGAGCGGCGGGGTTCCCGGAAAAGGGGCTACCGTATTTTCACGATTCTAACGCGCACCCTCTCTTGCTAAAAGGTAGCTTAATATTTGTGTGCGCGTTACAATCGGGCTCAAAACCGAAATAGGTTTAAAGCGGACAGCAGCATTCCCATGCGCAACGGACACTAAGTACCCGGAAAATCCAACTCAATCCAATAAAAACAGTCCGTCAACACCACGTGAGGGAATTTCGGCGCACTGATTCCTCAATGGCATGCCGCATACCCTGGTCAGCCGTTGCACATTTTTTCGTGCTTCTGCTTAGCCGCTAACGCTTAGAATTATGAAGATCAAGGCACTTGAAATCGCAGGCAGCTTGAGTGTTCCCCGCTATAACTTTATTTCCAGCAGCAGCTGGATAAGCAACCTTGTGAAGCACAATTCATTATTGGCTTCCAGAGCTGCATACGCCAAATAAAATCTCCCTCTTCCAGGTACGTGGTGTCATGTCTTTTCCATCTGCGCAGTACCGTCAGTGTCACATTTTTTTCTTTCGAATTTTCCTGCGCGAAGTTACCCGCGCGTTACGATTGGGGGCGCGTTAGAACCGCGCAGATACGGTATTCTGCTCCCCGCGGCCCGCCGACTCAGCCCCGCCAACTCAGCCCTTGCCTCCGAGTTGACTGGACTCGCCGCGACGGCTCTCTGACCCAACCTGTCCGCTCCGTGCGCTGGTATGGTGGCGACACAAGCGCCCAAACAACTAGCGCCATCTACGGCTACTGGAGGCATTTATCGGATGTTGTGGTCGTCGCTTGCGCCCTTCCCCATACGCCCGTGCTACGCTCCGATGACTGATTGCTCAAGCCAGCGCGCTCGTTTTAACGGTTTTAGAGAGGTGGGAGATATTGGCTCGTTTTCTTTTTTGTCTAAGAAAACCTCAAAACGCAATCGCCAGCTACACGCCGCAAACGATGTTTACTGCGTCCGGGAGGAGCTAGCGAACGCAACGGACCCGTCCGATGTTTCCAGCAATGGCGTTGGGCACATAACAGACGTGACGCTGGGCTGCGACTTTTACTTAAAGGTGGGTACAGTGAATGGTTATGAGTTCCGTTGTAAACACGTGGCTCACGCATCTCTGCACTTTATTATGAGTTCAGTGAGTCTAAGCGAGGTAGGCGGGGGAAGCTGCACGCGCAAGGCCGGGTGCCACGGCTCGCGTAAACATGCTGATGCAGTTGCTATGTTTGTCAACTCATAACGGTGAGCACCAGGCAGCTATTAGAGAGTTATAGCAGATCGGAAAAACGGTTCCGGTACGGTAACGTCTACCGTCTGGACGTCACCACGCATGCGCAGAACCCTACCGTATACCGGAGCGACTTGGCCGCGCGGTACCGAGACATACCGTGTCCGTCGTTCGGAAGCGGGCGGCCGCTTTCGAAGAGTTTAGGATACGTACGATTGGCTCACGCCTAGTCGAATGGATTGTAAATATGAGATCGTTTAAGAAAAATGAGGTTGCAACAAGTGAAATCCACGCGATTCTGACAGCTCAAGCAGCAAGTGAAACACGGTCCCGGCCCAACTGCCGTGGCTTGTGTCGTCGAACGACGCATGTCCGATAGCTTCTTTTAGGTTAAATAAAGGCGATACGGCTACTTAACTAGTATTAACAGCAACATGTGGCCCGTCTACAAATCGGCGAGTGAGGAACAGGCGGTATCAGTGCGAGGGACTCTCATATACAACGAAAAACTAGAAACAGCCAGCCGTATGTACTGAGCTTGACGTACTGGCGCCATCTATTGAAATGGCGTAGAGCTAAAATGCCGCTCCATGTTCACGCAGTCGCAGTTCGAATCTCCGTAGGGGCGTTGGATGTTTTTTTTTTTTTTTTTTTCTAATGCTTTTGAGAACTGAAATCTAATATTTCAGCACAGGAAACGCCACAGACTCACGAAAAATTGCCAAACGACGTACAACACAAGTCGCTCCCAGTCACGGTAGCATGGCCGGTAGTTACGGTCTGCTATAACTCTAAAAACGAGCCTTCCCGGTACGGTCCCGTAGCGGCTACCGTGTACCGTACCGGAACCGTTTTTCCGATCTGCTATAACTCTCTATTGCCAAATTTTAGCGCCGGTATCAACGCCGGTGTTCCAGCTCTGTCCGAATCAGCGAAATGTTAGTCGTATGGAGTTGGCCGCGATATCTGCGTCAAAGCAGCGGCCGAGGCCGCACGGGCAGAAGCTCTGCGCGTACACCTAGGAAAGGGTAAGCAGCGATGAGCACCATAATACAGTAGAAGAATAAGCGATACAGATTGCTAGAGCATATGCAACACGTAATGCTAAAATGCCGGGGAGGCATAAGCTCAGCGACAAAAAAAAAAAAAAAAAAGGAACGACCGACACCGTCACTGCTTCAAGATGATTGACGCGCATATTAATGGCCCATTTGTTTAGCTGCGGTGGTTGCCTGTGGGATCACTGCAGTTTTGTGTCGACCGTTACGCTGCGTCATATTCCGTAGCACTCGGGTAAGATTGCTGGGGTGTGTGCTGGCGCGCTGAATTGTTCCCGATGAAGCTCGCGTTGCTTATGCAAGCTTCGCCGGGCACCGGCTGTCGCAGGTCCCCTCCGAAGTTGATAGCAGGTGTGCACAGAAACAAGATCTAGAGTATAAACCACATTCACACAAAACAGCAAAACGAACGCTTATGGCCAGAAGTCGAGCGGCGTTGTTTACATCGCTCGTCGCACTGCGCCGGTTCATCGCTGTCGCCTTTCCGCTTCATTTCAAGGTAACCGAGATAAACTATTTTTTCGTCAGCCTCCTCGCAACCTTTTTAAAATGTACTTTTTCACAACGACTGCGGAATCTCCGCCCGGTACAGCCGCTCCTTCGGGCTGACCAACACCCGATTTCTGACGGCGCCGTTGCTCGGTGGCGCTGCGGTCGCGCTCGAAACACCAGCGCACGGAGCCTATACATGGGGGGTCGAGTCCAAAAAACCTGTTTATTTCGACTCAACGCGCCCTCGTCGGGTCAATGTAAACGTGGCTAGTGACCCGACGAGGGCGCGTTGAGTTGAAACAAACAGGTTTTTTGGACTCGACTTACACACGCATAAGCGGACGTGGTGAGTCGAAAAGCCGTCGGGGCGAGTCTGTTTGACTCGCAGGCAGGGGGTGGGTTGACGCGCTCGTCGGGCTGAGTCGGTGGGCTGTGAGGATCTGAATACCGTATTTGCACGATTATTTATAACGCGCCATCGATTGTACCTCGCGGGTAAGGTTTTCAGGAGAAACAGAAAATCATATTACTGAAAAAGAAATCTAGGAGAGATTCAAACCTAAAGACGTGGGTGGGGACGGGGTGGGTGGAGGCTGGGCCAACAAATACAGTCCGTCCGTCCGTTCCGTCCGGTACGTATAGTTCATACAAGCTAGGTGCAGCACTGTTGTCCACATTGTTGTCCACAGTGCGCCCACTGAGGGCGCATAACTGGCCGTGAAGGGGGCCCTGAAAGCACATTTCCCTCTCCTTCTCGGCAGGGGGAACAGCAAGGTCCCGGCGTCTTTTGTCGCTTCTTTCGCGGTGAGTTGGCCGCCCTGAGGGGGGCGGGCTGTTGACAACAATGTAGCCTCCACAGTGATTCACCTATAGTTCATCTCACAAGCTCGCTGCAGCACTGTGGAGTCTGCATTGTTATCAATAGTGCGCCCACTGAGGGCGCCCAATCCGCCGTGAAGGGGGTCCTGAAAGGACACTCCCTTCTCGCCTCTCGGCAAGTGGCACCGCACGGCCCCGGCGCCTTTTGTCGCTTCCTTCGCGGTGAGTTAGGCGCCCTGAGGGGGACAACAATGTAGCCTCCACAGTGCTGCAGCTAGCTTGTGAGATGAACTATAGCTTGTGGTATGAACTATAGTTAGTGTGTTGACCGGGATAAGGTGGCTAGAACCTTAACCGGGACCCGTCTGGGCACTCGGGCATTCGTCATGGTAAGGGGATTAGTTCCGCTGGCCTGCCTTCGCTATGTCCGCGTCTTCACGACCTTCCTCCTCGCCCTTCCGCGCGCGCAGGCGCAGACGGGTCCCGGTAAACCCGGTAGCAATGTACGTGACGGAACGGACAGACTGCTAAAACTCTGTCCTGCACCGAAATGTCCTAGACCCGTCTCAACAGACGGCGAAGCAGCGGGAACTCGGAAATTGAACTCCAGGAACCGTCAAGGGGTGGACCGAGACGTTGGATTTGGACTTTGGATGAGTTGAAGTAGACTTCTGCTTTGGACATTGACACTTTGGATTATGGACGGCGACAAGGGGGGGGGGGGGGCGCTCAGGTTTATTTATTTATTTAAAATACCTTACAGGCCCCTTTACAGGGCTTTAAGTAAGAGGGTAAGAAGGTGAGAGGTTACAGAATCATACAGAATTATTTCACCGTGATGGGTTAGTTAGTTGTCATCTGAGTTTGCAGTTTAACTCGCACGCAGTTTGCACTTTGATCGTTGACGCTTGGATTTCAGGTTTAAGGCTATTCGCATTTTGACAGTTGACGATTCGACTTTGGTTGCTGCGGCGTTGATTTGAATTTGACACGCAAAAAAATCTTCATGTTTCAACCATTGCCGTCATTAGACGGGCGGATTCGAACTTCTTTTTGATTTTTCCAAAGTAAACTTACCTGCGCGTTAGAATTGTGCAAGTGCGCTATGTGTAGAAGCAGCCATTGCTGTGCGAAGCCTGATGGGGGCCATCAGGTTAGAAGGGAAGGGTGACTGCTGCGCAGTGCAGGTCACCGCGCAGCTATGCATGTGCGTGCAGTTTGTCGGCCAACCTCGACATCTGTGTTTCTGCAGTGGAGACGTGGCTTTTCGAGCGACGAGGAAAGCTCAGCGAGTGACTCGTTGGACGAGTCATCACGGAGTGCGGCGGTCTACGAGGACGTATTTGTGTTGAGCGTGACCAGCACAGACGACGTGTGTCTCCGCTTCCTGAGGGATGACGTGAGTAACGGCTGTCCGATAACCCGGTTGTTGGGGATGGGGTGGAAAAACTTTTTATATCTGCATGGTAGCTTTGCATGCGACTAAATACACCTTTTGCAAGGGTGACAACCGCCATCATAACGCACGCACACACCGATTTAAACTGTGGCACGACTCACGACTGCATGCACAAAGGGCCTTGATGACGATGTGGGCATCTTGCTTCTTGCATTGAAAGCATTTCTATGACAATGTAACGCTGATGTTTGAATTCTGGTCCGTGCCAGCTCCCTTTTTGACCTCTCTTTGTTAGGTCAAAGGGAGGCTCGCGCGTCCTCCGCCGACCCGCTTCTGCGAAGAAGGGGCTCCGACCACAAATTCCTACAACGCATTTTTTTTGGCAGCGTCTTCTGCCACGCGCGTGGCACCAGCCCCCCCCCCCCCCCCCCCCCCCTGGCAACGGCTGCTGCCACGCGTGACGTCATAATGACGTCATAACATTAATAATTGTCATTATTTTGTGTAGTGTAGTCCGAAATACACAATTTTTTTATTTGCAGTACAAAATAACGCACCATTGAACTGCTAAAACTTTTCTAAACAAACAATTTTTTGTTCTTGCGGGAGCAGCCGGCGATGCTGCTGCTGCTGCTGCCGTATCGCGTACATGGAGTCGCGTATCCGAAAGCGTGACGAAGCTCCGATTTTCTCGGGCCGACAACGTAGATAAACCGGAGTTCATATTGTTAGAAGCACTATCTGAAAACGTGAGAAAGTTGCCTGTGATTATGTATTGCGTGGGGACCCAGCCAGCCTTTCCAGACCGCAGCAAAATAGCCGCTCTCGAGTAATGTCGACCTGTGACCGCTTGGTTATGCTTGGTGTACGCCGATGGTACCTGCGTACAGTTTCAGCGTACGTGAGACGACATCGCACAGCCGACTGGCCCCGTTCGAACAAGCTACGTTCCACACAAGAAAAGACACCGTCCGAGCGTTATTCTGTGAACCTTCCGACGCATGTCGGCGCGGCGGCATCTGCTATCAACAGTTTGCACCACGGCAAGTTCAGAATGAAATGGGCGACCTGAAATCGCGGTGTGTGTTCTCGAAATGAAGACAACTTAGCAGCGCCAAAAGATACTCAGAATGTACAGTGCCGAGGACGAAGGGTAGTGGCGGCAAGTGTTTTTTACTAGGCACATGTGCGCATTACAATTACAGACAATTGCGCCAAGAATAGGAAAGGTAATCTTTGGTGTCCCCACACATGTACCACGTACGTACCACTACAGTAGATCTCCTCTTCTGAAATATTAGCAAGGAAAACTTCCAAAAATCGGGAACTTCTTATTTTCTAGTGGGCGAAATTGTAGCTTAAAATTTGTTTTACACCCACGATACGTTTTATAAGCAGAAAAGTCTTGTGAGTATGCGCCACAAGCATCATAAATGCGTGACATTCACCGCTTAAAAAGACTTCCTAGTAGAAACCAAAGATTTCGTAGTAGAATACATGATTCTACGACAGTTTAGGACCTGCGACCTTCAAAAGGTAGACTAGCTAGACGCTTCATCTTATAGCCACTGCACTGGTATAACTTTCACGTCTCACTGTACCGTGGTGTACGCTATGTTGCCCAGACTTGACTGAGTCCCTCATGCAAAGGAAGTTAATTCAGGACACCCAGACGATAGGGTCAGAGAAGAGGCTGTACAGACGGTAATAGGAAGTGCGCTTGGCCGGCCATCATGTCTAATGTCATGTCACTCCAGCATATGAAAACCTATGGGTTCTGCACAGGCTCAATAAGCAACGTCAAAGAGAATCTTAAGATGTGCTTGGAACGTGAAAGCATCTACGGATTGTTTGTGTAAACAGGTATAAGCAGCGAGCATGCTGCAAATGTAATTGATACGCAAACGTCAAGGCTGTCATGGGGCGAATTTAACAAAAAGAAATGGTGAAAAAATTCCACAAACTACATTGATGTTATATGTGCATGCACTATAAACACAGTCATCAGTATGTTAACTGTACGTAAACTCTCGAGTGATATGATCAAACGGAACTAGAGGCCCCACTACAATCACCCAGTTATGTTTCTTTGCAGTGGAATAGGTCGGTATCTGTTAGTCGCACAAACAAGATTCTCTGATGGCATGGAGAAATAGATGGAAAGTGGCTATGGAGCTCCGGCTGCTTTACACATTTTCTGTAATACCAATTATTTGTTTGAAGTTTGCAATAAAATTGATGTCATTTGTTAGTCTTTTTAATGAATGAAACTTTTCGTGGCCACAAAACAGTGGTCGATAAACAAATGCTCACTTTCTTTGGTAGCTTGTAACGATTTACTGGAATTTCCCATGGCCAACCCAGGGAATCCATGGCTCGTACACTGCAGGATAGTGCTAGTCTCCAAAAACATTTGACAGGAGGCCTGGAAACTAGCGCGGCCCACAGGCTCCATAGGTGCAAACCAGTAGCCCACCCACACAGTGCCATAAAACAGCTAATGAATGGAGTAAGTCTCTGCTAAATATTAAGCAGGTTAAAAGGGTAGGCTCACATTGATAGATCTTGTGCCATCGTTCACTGTACTTAGATTAACTATTTAACGGGCACAATAGTCATTTTTGTTATTTCGGACAGTTCTTGAAGGGTTGCCTAAATGTTCTTTAACAAAACAAAAAGTGAAAGCTCTCAGGGATTTTAAAAACATTGTTTAGCCTCTCCAGCAATTGTCCCAGCCTGAAGGAACTCGGCTGATAGTTGGTGCCGACTGTCGTCCTCGCTTGCTAGCTCCCTGACCAAGCACATGAATGCAGTGACTAAGAAAGATGGTGACCAAAGTGAGAAGAGAAGGTGGATCCCGTACAACAGCCCTTGATCATCTAAACACCAGAAAAAAGCGCCGATGACTCACAGGCCACGACTAGGGCGTTAAAATACCTTTTGAGATACATTTACAGGGCATTTACAACCTTTTATCAAAAAAATTATGATTACACACAGTCCCTCCATGGAAGGGGTTTGTTTCTGGCAAGGTCGTTGAAATTTGTTATTAGTGACAGCATAAACTCATCATTGATCCCTTTTATTCAGCACACTTACGGCCTATCGTTTTAAAAACCCTGCTGTTTCTATTTCACGTATAAATGAACTGCTTATGCAATATTCTCTTATTTACCTATGTTCGAAGTAAACTGTGTTATACCATAAAATGTGATGTGCCGAGTGCATGCAGGTGTAACATTCTTCAATGGGACATGCAGAACATGAAGCTCAGTGCTGATAAACTTAAATCCGGGAAAATAAAGCTTCCCATGTTATTTTTGTAACTATTCTCTCTACGAAATACCTTGGTGGTAACTCAACTAAGCTCACCTTTTCCCTAGGCCTTTATAATTGTTTTGCTCTGCAATTATACATTCTCAGCTGGAGCATGCCTGCTGAATTCAGGCCCCAACCACGCTTTGCTATTTCTTAATTGCAGCTATATGAAATGTTGCTCTTTAGGTTTTGCCAATGATTTCCAACAGGCCATTTAATTGCTGTCAAAACCATTTTATACCTTTAATTGCTATTTATAGCAAACAGTATTATATCATTTTTCATAACACATTTTGTTGTAACCTCATTCAATGATTTTGTTACCCCGCCAGCCTGGTTCATAAATCTTTGAGTGAACATGCCCGTCTTGCAGCTAATCTGCAGTAACAGACACCACACATTTTGGCTTTCCAGCGTAGTTTTGGTGTCCGCAAAAAGGAATCTTTTTCTTGGCTCCTCTGCAGCGCTTTGTAAAAAAAGATCACTTGCTGGTTTGGCTTTCCCGCAGGACTCTAGTGTAGTGCAAGAAAGTATCGCTTGCTTATTCCTTTTTTGGTGAGGTTTTAATGCTGTGCATCTTCCAAAAGAACCCTGGTATTTTGTTTAGAAATGGAGCTTCACAGCACAAACAGTGCACAGAAAGTAGAGCTACTCACTTTTTGCATAGACACGGAAGTTTGGCAGATCACTTGTCATTGACAAGCAAGTGTTTGATTTCTGGCTTAAAGTGCAACGCTGGGATAGTTTACTAGCTGGGGGAAAAAAAACACAGCACTGATAAACGGTACTGAAGTACTAGGAAAGGTGCTGTGATCAACATGGTTTCCATGTGTTGGCAGCTGGTTGGCAGTTTCCATGTGTTGGTCCAGTGTTTTTCATGAATATTTGCCAGGGGGCCTTAACATGGCCTGCTTTTGTATAACAAAAATGTCAACAGTGAAGCACTTATCAATGCTCACATGCTGCTCATTGATACCAGAGCAAAAGTACGTTCAGCATTCATTTTATTGTTAAAGCCACCCATGATCCATACACCTTCCAGCTGTACTGCAACTTTCACAAACACCGACAGACATTCTTCACATCCACGCACGTGGCCTTGGCTCCAGTTCTTGCACAAGGTATTAAGAAGTACTCTCGCGAGTGGGCAATGTCACGCTCGACACCAACCATTACCCCGAAGTTGTACTTGATAAACTATTTTTTAAGCCTGTTGGCTTAAAGGATTGTTTAAGTGCCCGTTTTGTGGAAGAAAAAGAAACAGCTAATGGGCACACAACACACAACCCGTGAACCGTGAATGTGTTTTCTAGCAACTGGATTCTGACGAGACTTGCATAATTGTGAACGAAATACGGGACATTTTATAATGCCCCTAACCACTAAGTAAATTCACTTAGTGGTAAGGGGCATTCCAAAACAGTGGTAAAAATTCAAAACAGTTTACACAGTGCGGTGTTAAAAAGCAATAGAATGTGAAACGTCCCCTCACAATTGGAAACTCTTCCTGTTCACTACCCCAAAGGCTTGGACAGTAGACGCTTAAGCACGCTTCACCAGTTGCGAATACAAGCATTAGTGTCAAGTTGAACTCCGCAGAGTGCTTGGGATGGACCACTTGGAATTTGTGCGTAGACTGCAAGCCTCCGAGATAAGCTCTCATCATTAGCCCATCCTGCTGAGAGTGAATGAAAGTATTGTGGCTGGTTATGTTCAATTCCAACCAAGCCAAACACAAGAGTACAGAAGGAACGAGCCTATCAAAATACATACTCAAAGCAGATGCAGGAGGCAGTTTTGTTGCCTAACCAGGTTAGAGGAGGGGTACTGGAGCGAAGGAAAGGGAAATAAAAGCCAAGCAGTAATTTTAAGCCTTGCCTATCATTTCATTAAAACTTTATAAGCTGAAAGAGCAACAAATCTGTGCAAAGATGAACAATAACTGAACTGTCACTTGTTAACCTTATGCACACCATACTTTTAAAGGACTATTAGCAGAAGTTCCAAACTTGGCTCACACGGCGATCTTATCGGCTGCACTTCTCCCATGCTTGCACAGTTGGAGCTTGAGCCTCCTTGCACAAGCAGCCAGCCAGTCAGCGAATGGTTTCAGTGGTATCTTGAGTAGATATCTTTGGACGGGCAGTTGGGCTCCACCCACGGAAGTGAAGCTGCGCTCCCTGCACGGATTCTGCAGCGCCGCGTGCACAGATCGTTTCTGCGGAATAGTCAGGATACATTTCTCGGCAATAGTACTACTGCCCCGGGGGAAAAATTCCAGAAGCTACATGCGAGGTCGGATTGCGTTCGATGATGCCGTGCGCTACCTGACGACACTCGATTCGTGCACACGCTATCACTACGTCGCTCGCGTTGGCGTGTCATCAAAGACAGCTACCTGGTTAGCCACGGCGCGACGCGATGGAAAATACTGATCCCCACGTTTTATAATTGAACATCGCCTCCTGTATTTTTTACAGGAGGCGATGAATTGAGCCACCACTCTAGAATTAGAACACAAGGCTCGGCATGGAAGAAGCGAGGCACAAGTAGACAACGAATGCAGGCGCGTAAAGCCGATAGCACGCGAACTGCAAGACAACGTGAAGCTTACAAAATATTAAACGACAACACTACAGTTCTAGGCGCATGTAAAAAGCGGGGCGAAGGAGCGTGCAGAAAACAATGCGTTAGGCTTACCAAGACGTGCAACAGCAAGTTCACAAAAAATACCCAATCTAAATAATTACAAGCACACCTCCAAACAAGAAAAAAGCGCCCCGAGGCAGCCGCTACAGGGAGATAAGGACGTAACGATGCGTCAGGCCTGCCATTCGAACCACGGGCGGAGAACATCGGGACACAAGACGTGAACAGCCGGCTGCCGTCGTCGTTAACACAAAAAAAGCGGCATGATTAAATGACGTAAATATGACGTTTGTTTTGTGACGTCACAGGAAGTCACGTGATTATTTTAGTTTGACGTCACTTCTGCGTGGCAGCCGTTGCCAGGGGGGCGCAGCTTGTGCCACGCGTGTGGCAGGAGACTTAACCTTTTTTTTTTGCCTTCCATATTTCTTCTTTTCAGAAGTTGGTTGTCTTGGTGAATTAAATTGCTCATGGCTGCGCGTAGTTGCTGGTGACAAAAAGACCAGCGAACAACTCAGAGTAGCAGAGAAGATATACAGAACGCGGCACGTGCCATGCATGTACAGCGACAATACAGGCACCTGACACACATGTGGCCAGCGGTACCAACAGCACGGACGAGCGGAATCGTCGGTGCTAAACGCCCCCACACCGCTTTACTGGACGTATAAAATAGTGTATAATGTAGTCTACTCCTTTTTACTTCACGTTAATAAATGTTTTCGTTTCATGTTCGGATTTCTCTTGCACGCATCGAAATTCGCCGGAGTGCGCCCAAACAGGAAGGCAACCATGGAACGAAAGCAGTGGGCGGAGCGACGCCGACGACGCATCGCACACACACATCGGAGCATGTGTCTCCAATTCACGCCCACGACTCGTTGTGGTAGCCATATTTCCAACCAGTCGTGCATCGCCTCGGACCGCGCGGTCGTGCATGTGTCTCGCGCGTGCGGGCGTTGCGCAGCTGCCAAGAGGGTGGAAGACCGCGTTCAAGTCGACGCGCTCGTCGCTTGCAGGAGGAGTTCCGCGAGCTGCGGGAGAAGATGGCACACCACTATGGCAGCGCTGAAAACGGCGAGGCGGCTACTGACCTCACGGTTGGCCACCTCTACGCCGCGCAATACGAAGACCGTTGGCACCGGGTGGAGCTCGTCTGGAGGCAGGACGGCAAGGTGAAGTCGGCGGAATCGCACTCTTAACAAAAAAGCTCGTAAAAGGGTAGTAACGGCAGTATTTACTAACTCCTTACGGAGTTTACTACCCCCAAGAATGGTACGTAGGTCCTGCCACTAAGTGTGGAACCGAGACCGTCCACTTAGTAAATCCTGCTGGTTTGATACTAACATTCGCTGAAGTAACAAAATTCTATGAATTATTGAATATGATAACTACAGCTCTTTTTCCACACCAATCACGATTAAAAAGTTTTTGCAAATCCACAAGCTGTCTTGTATATGCTCACATTAAAATGCATAATTCTAAAATTATCGCTACAATATTTGATTTTTACGACAAGCCCATAGACTCTCAGGGGACTTCCCACTGACCTCAGACATTGTCCTTTACGCCGATGATACGAATGTTTTTTTCACGTCTAATAACCTTTCCTCTCTCATTCCTACTGTCAATCTATGGCTTCAAAATTTGTCCTGCTGGTTAGACGCAAATAGGCTCTTATTGAATGCTAAGAAAACCAAGTACATTGTCTTCTCCGCCGTTAATAAACCAGTTCATCTTAATACATCTATAACGTTTAAATCATGCCCGCTAGAACAGACTTCAGAATACAAGTTTTTAGGGGTACTATTTCATGAAAATCTTCGGTGGACAAGTCACGTGAACTTTATAAAAGGTATCATTGCTAAATCACTTGGTATGCTAAATAGATTTCGGACGTTGTTACCAATACGAATAAAACGGCAACTTTATTTTAGTACAGTGCATTCCCGTATACAATATTGTTTATTAGTATGGGGGGTTACATCGAAGTATAATTTGGAACGACTATATATAATGCAGAAAAAAGGTATACGATTCATTCAAAATCTATCTAGTCATGATCACACATTTCCATACTTTTCCCAGAACCGGATCCTTCATATAGAAATGTTGTACAAACAGCGTTTGCTGGAAATGGTTTTTCTTGAATTCAAAGCAAATCGTGAGCTGTTCTTTGACACATATACAAACACGGAGACACCATATAATTTCAGAAATAAAGGCTTCGTCAAAATTAAGACGAGAACTAAATACGGCATGCAATTATTAAAATGGCAAATTCCGAACCTTCTGAATTGTTATCCAGCATTTCTGGATACAATAGACAGTTCTCCCTCCTTGCTTGCCTTCAGAAAACTTTGTAAAACTTATTTCCTCGAACAATCGTGACTTTTTTGTATATTTTGTTTTTCAGTCCTAAAGAACATGTTCTTCTTTTGGCCTTAATGGTTATGTGACATGTTGGTGATGTATGTGTTGACCACAAATTCTGTCATTTCTTTTTCACTTATATTGCCTTATCGTGTTTGACACTCGTGTTTGACACTCTGTATGTGTTTGTTTTATTGTATGCGCTTGATAATCTGCAATGCGTATGAACATTTTATATTTTATTCGATGTAATGATTGATTCGATGCAATGTTTGATGTTTGATGATTTAGTGTGTTTTGAGCGTTTTAGATCCAGCAATCTGGTTTGAAGTATGTCGCGCTCATGTTGTCTGCTGCGTGTACTGTCTGGTGCCGAAGGCCCAGTCAGGTGGCTTTCAATGCCGCCTCTTGCCTTGGCACCAAGACAGAGCGCTATTGAACATCGTTTTTGTGAATAAACAATAAACAAACAAACAAACTTTCAGCTGCTGGCTATAAAAGCAAGAGCAGATGTATTTTTAAGGTAACAAAGTTTTAATCTCTCTCCTCGTGCATCCCGGTAGCTTTCTTGCTCAATTCATTTGTTGAGTGTCCAGGTGTGATAGGTGCGTGATTAATGTGTCCATGTCGCGCTGCGCACTCCGTGGATCCACATTGCTGCGCGTATCTTTTTACTAGGTTATGCTGGACCAGCTAGTAAAAGCAACTAAGTACCTAGTCAATACTGGGACAAGTAACTGGTTAGTGTTCTGTTAGTAAGTGCGCCGACCTTTTTTTAAGAGTGCGGGATAGAGAAAGCGAACACATTTATCGAGCTTTTAAAGTGGGTCCTGTAGCACTTTGGGAGTGGTTCCTTGCACATTGGAGCACATGTGACGTCCTGGCTGCCTGCGAACTCTCGACCAGCCCAAAATGTGCTGCCAGAAAGTAGCTGGACAAAAGGATCTCCGATTTATTTCTAAAAAAGAGGGCGGGGGTATAAAGGAGGGGTGGATTTTCTGAGAAGTCACACTCTTCGATTATGTGTTCGAGTGGTCCTGGGGTGTACAAAATATACATTCGACAGCGTACTGATCCAGGAGCGTGAGGTGTAGTTTTGTTGGTTGGGGGCAAGAGCAAGATAGAATGAGGCGAAGGACTGTTCGTTGCTCTCTAGAGATATGCTGGGGTGAGGTACAGGGAGGGCCCCTTTCTAGCCAATAGCGCTGCGTGATTTCCCTGAAATGTGATATGCGGGGTGGGGGGAGTGCGCAGGCTTGTTGGTGGGCAAACTGGTTGGATTACATAACTGCGTGAGCGGGTGTCCACACTAATTTCATTTTTTTTTTAATTTGGTGTTTGGTTTTGTCGCAATCTAAGGGTCGATGAAGAAATCCAACCCGACTGCAGTAGCTCCGGTATCGTCACGCTAATCGGTGACGGTTTGTGCCGGCGTCTGTGTGAGGGACAGAGAAATAGCCATCGCGCCTTCTGCAATGTCTGCGACACTTGCGCTCACAGGGAGGCTGTTCCTGGTTGATGTGCTCGTTGTGTATGGCTCCAGTGCGCCAGTAGGCGTTGTTGTGTATGACCTTGGGGTCTTTGCGGAACTTCGTGTTGGGTGTTCGGGCTCTCGCTGCTCTTCTGGCCTCGTGATGGGAGGAGGTTGTGTTTCTGGCCTCGTGATGCGAGGAGTCTCTGTCTGTTCAGTGTGTAATTGTAAAATGACTCCAAGGGTCTGGTATTTGCACTTGCGAGATCGCGGTGAAGGTCGTCCACCCTCTTGAGGAGACGGGTCTGGCCTTTTCGCTCGATAGATGGGCTTCGATTAATTCTGCTGTGTCGTGTAGGCCCATCCTGAGGATCTTTGACTGTGGACGCGTGCATGCGCAGTTTTATTGCATGTTTTACTGATGTCGCTCTTCATTAAGACGTACGGGGGGATGCAAGTTGTCTTCAGAATGACGAATGCCTCGATCAAGCGTACGGTATCTGCTTCTTTCATACACCTCTTCCTGGCAGACACCTTCTTAAACACGTGCATAATTTATGGGTGGTTTTCTTCAGTTTTGATGGGATATGTCGCGCTTGGTGTCTGCTTGTAGGTGAAATCCGAAGATTTTGGTGCTGGAACTGGGAATGAGCGCGCGTTCCTCTACTGGCATTTCGACCTCTTATTTGATGCTCCTTTTGTCTTTGGGATGGATGACGAGGAGTTCTAACTTCTGTGAACTACACTGGAGGCCACAGGTCTTGGCGTATTAATTTATGGTGTCTGTTTCCCTCTGACGAGTGCTGAATTTCGCAGAGGGAGCCGTTTCTCCTCCTGAGGGTAATATCGTCGTCGTAAAAAGCACACCTAAGGTGATCTATGATATCGAGTCTTCTGGGAATGTCCCGGAAGGCGACGTTGGATGATAACGGTGACGGCACAGATCATTGGGGAGTGCCTCTATATCCCCCATGGGATCGGATGAGGCGTCTCCTCTCCTGATTGTGGAGTGTGGTCGGAGACGAAATTGCGGATGTATTCGTACGTCCGTGGTTCGCATTCTGTCCTGTTGAGGTATTCTGAGTATAGTTACATGAGTCACATTGTACCATATGCCCTTGAGATCCAGGGGCAGATCACCCCGATTCCGAGTCAAGAGATCCAACGAATCAGAAGATCCAACACGTCAAAACAAGGTCCAATATTGGACCTCTTGACTCGTTGGACCTCTTGACTCACCGTGGACATCTTTACCCGTTGGACCTTTTGACTCCTTGTGGATCTTGACTCGACTTTCACGTGACTATTGGACCTCTTGACTAATTGCACCTCTTGACCAGAAGCAATCGCCCCTAGAGGATGGGCGCGTGGATTGTTTGAGTACCTCTTTGTTAAGTAGCAGCAGTACGTCTCAGCTTCCTAGATGTCTGCAGATGCCAAACATTGTCGTGGGCCTTTGCTGCGTGTGTTCTAAATGTTCCTGAAGGTGGTTGAAGACAATCCTCTTTCTGACTTTCCCAACAGAGGAGCTGAGGGATATTGGCTTTATGTTGTCAATGTGGGGAGATTTCCCCGGTTTCAGTATGAGTCTTATCTCGGCTGTTTTCCATTGAAGGGGGAGCTGTCCTGCCTCCGAAACAGTGTTGAGCTGTTCCAACAAATTCAGTAAGGAGTGGTCTCTGAAGTTACTTAACGGTCTGTATGTAATGAAGTCCGGTCCGCCTATTCACAAACCATATCCCGCAGGGGATCAAGCCGACCACACCCCCCAAGCAGCGACGCTTTACCTTGGCGTCCCTTCCTCTATGTGCGCGACTTCATGCGACGTGGATTTTGTTTTTCCTCGTTCCGGCCGCTTTGCGAGCGGCTGATGGTTTCGCTCCGTGCGCGAGGCTGGCCTGCGGCGCTGGGGAGACTGACGCACACGTGGTAGAAGTTAACCTTTTGGCACCTGAGCCCCTCAGCTTTCCGCGCACCTTCAAGTTGACGCTGACCTCCCATCGTGTTCCTAGATAAGCGCTGGGCTCGGTGTTCTCAGAGCTCGCGTGCGTATGGACGCTTTCACGTACATGTGGCTATTTTATACGTTGGGGAAAGCAAACACTCACTAAAGTGAAGACAAAAATTTGTTTTTGTCTTTCGTGGTCGCGCTGCTTCGCGACGGTCGGTAATTTCGCTCCGTGGGCGAGCCTGGCGTACGCGCTGGGAAGCTGAAGCACGAAGTAAACCGCTGTATACCTGTTCTTTCTTCTCGCTCTCCGCGCTCTCTTGCACGCCTGCAGACGCTCGTCTCCCATCCTGTTCCTATGCTAGCGCTCCGCGCGGTGCTCTAAGTACGCGCGCGAATATCCGCTTTCGGACGCTTTTGCACGTATATGTGCTTATTGTTTACGTTTCGGAAAGCAACCACTCATTAAAGTGAAGACAAAAATGTTTTTTTTTTGGCCTAGGGTGGTGCTTTGGACTCTGTCCAGAAGTGCAGAACGTTTGCTCTCATTCGGTCGAAAGCACACGCGTACGTCGCTTGCTCATCCGCTGCGAACATTCGCCATACTCGTCTGTGTATCGCACTGGCACAGAACTGCCCATCGCAAGATTCGTTTTCATAATTGTGTGCGCTACGCCCGTCCACCACGCATTCACGCGATTGTCGCACAGCTTATAACTTCTGCTTCATGGATGAGCACGAGCAGCCACTAGAGGTCGTCAGAGATGACCTCGCATCAACAGATCACGAGTCTGAGTTCCGCGCGAACCTACCTGACGAAGCAGCAGTCAACGTCTTCATGGACACGTACAGCGGGTACTGGGTAACTGGATTGTGCAAAAGATCCAGAAACGTAGACATCCAGATCCAGATCGGCTCGGTGATCCAGAAACGTAGAGAAAGGTACGTTTTTCGATACGAAGCGTTGTACATAGTACCTGAAGCGGCGTTTTGAAACTTGGGTTGAGCTATGTATATTTTTATTCTTGCTATTTCTTAATTATACATTTTAATTATTTTTTTTGCGTGTGTGTCGCTTACAGTTAAGGCGCAAACTCTGCCGCAATGCGCTAGCATTAGGACATACACCACAGAAATCTATATGTGGTATATAAAAACTGCTTCGTAGGAAACCGACACAAACTGCTCATCCGTCCCCATAAGTGGATCTCGAAAAGTGACATTTTTTGCCGCTATTTGGACTCCCAGGTCACTAGCCTAACAATAGTGCGCCCTGGAGCTAACTGTTTTTTTACAGAGTTTTATCTATGCCGCGACTACCCTGATCTCATGCTCATACGGAGCTACTCATTATTCCCATCGAAAAGAATATACGTATCTTATGCAGCGACATCTGTGTGCATGAAGCAGAAACTGCTAAATATACATAATCGACATTGACAACAGTGCAAAGCGCAGAGAGCGAGAAGCAAGAATAGGTATATGCAAAAGTTTACTTGTGCTTCAGCTTCCCAGCGCGTACGCCAGGATCGCGCACGGAGCGAACCCATCAACCGCCGCGAAGCAGCGCGACCACAAAAGACCAAAACAAATTTTTGTCTTCACTTTAATGAGTGTTTGCTTTCCGGGACGTATATAATAGCCACATGTGCGTGAAAGTGTCCATCCGAGCGCTCGCGATTAGAGCACCGAGCCGAGGGTTCTATCTCGCTACGGCGGACAGTCGCGTTACGGAGAAAAGTGCATTACGGCTGAGCATCGCAACGTGGCGGAGAGGCTCACTACGGCGAAAAGGGCGTTACGGCTGAACATCGCAACACAGCGGAATGAGGACCGTTTCAGGCGTTCAGCCGTTCAAATGATCTGCCACTAGTTTGATACAGCTGAACATCGCAACACAGCGGAAGGGGCACCGTTTCAGCCATTCAAATGATCTGCGACTAGTTTCATACAACATTGTCGCAGTTGTGCGTTACGGGCAAGAGCCTGCATATATATGCTGACGCGTCTTTCCCGCATTTTCATTGTTTTAGGGCACTTGCCTTATTTTTTGCGTGTTTCGTAGTTTATTTTTTACAGCTAAAGGTGGTGGTACGGCTAAATGTGCATCGCGGCTGAAAGTTGCTGTAACAAATCACAAGAGCCCACCGGAAAAGTAGAAGAAACAAAGAACAGCAAACCGAACCTCTAAGAGAAACCCGAAACCCGAGCCAAACCGAGGTGCACCAGCGGGGGCGGAGCCAGACAGGGAGGGTATACCGACAGAACAGCACGCGACGAAACGGCACGCGACAGAATAGCACCGACATAACAGCGCGGCGTCAAAAGGGCACGCGTCAAAACAGCACGCGTCAAAACAGCACAGCGACAAGAGCGCACAGCGACAAAACCGCACACGACAGAAGAGCACGGCGCCAAAACAGCACGGCGTCAAAACAGCACGCGACAGAATTAGCACGGCGACAAAACAGCACGGCGACGAAACACCACGCGACAAATCAGCCCACTGCAAGAGATGAGCACTGTAAAAGTTGGGTGCGGTGGCGTTGCTAGGTAGTATGGCATAGTGCACTAGCCGGAACGGAATCCAAACTCTGCGGCAAGTAAGGAATAGAAAAGCACATTCATTTGAACTTATTTTTACAAGACTTATCTGTGCAGGAACATATCAGTACATGAACATTTAAGCACCCGCATATTCCAGTGGAGGGCGATTTCGGTACAGGAAGAGATTTAGGTGTACCTGTGATAGGCTGAAGCAACACAAAATAGTGAGCCGTTGATATCAATTACAGATTTTACTTGTTCGTATTACTTTCTTTTTCACGCATGGTTATATGTGCAATTATTTCTATGAAACGACTACTCCAGTAATTGCCTATTAAAGGTGGTTCCTCGATCCCGTTGTATTGATTGGTTTTTGGTCATGAATTCAGGGATCTATTTTTATGAAGACGGCATCTGTGCCCTTTTCATGGTAATTTAACGCAGAGCCATGAATCTGCATATTTCGTGAACACTTTTTTCTGTGTTAATTTACTGAGGATTGTTCCTGGATCCTCTATTATTTAATTACTTTTCTTATAAATGTTGTTTGAATTGTTCATTTGCTCATTGAAGCCATTCTTTTGAAAACTTCGATGTATAGTGACGGTTTTTTTCACTAAAGTGAAGAATGTGAGCTGCCGGCTCACCAATGAACCACGATCCACAGTAGCTCATATTCGCGAACGCTGCTTTGACGCGCAATATTGTTGCGGAAATATTTCTTACCCACTAAGAGCTCCTCTGTGCTGTTAAACAAATTAAACCCCCATGTATAAATTAGAATTAAGTGGTGTAGGACTTCAGTAAGAAGCAAATTATCCGTCAGAATAGTAGCGCTTAAGGATTACACTTCGGCTTTTTCGCTTCCATCATATTCCAGGTGATTTGGGTTGCAGCGGCTCATGATAACCTGAGGCATGCCTATTGCAACTGGCACTTGTTCTTTTTTTACACTTTCGATAAAACAGCAGAAAAAGAAAACAGCAGCAAGAGAAGATCTTCTTGTGGGAGCCGAAAGATCACGGCCGCTGCAAAACATGCCTCGGTACCGGGTTAAGGTCTTTTCTTGCCTTGATGCCGTTTTTTTTTTTTGTATTCGCAGTGCGGACTCAATAAAAGAAGCACACAAAAGCTTTCATTTCTTTCAGCTTTTTTAGGCTTCACAACCAGAACGCTACATTTGGAATATGGGATGCTCCGCAGTGAGGGACTTCACACTTCTTCGCGTGCATTTAAACGGCGACACTCCGGCGTGTTCGCTCTTCTCCTTCATTTGAAATGCAACCACCATTGCGGGAATCTAACTCGCTTTCTTTGGCTCGGCGGCTCAACGCTATCCGCTCTTTCCAGCCCCTACAGGTGGCGCTGCGGAAAACGGCAATAGGAGAAGCGAGTTTAAAACCGGTAGGCGGAGGGCTAACCCGTTAGGGTAATAGAGGGTAGGTTTAATGAGTAGAATAAGACAGGCAAGTTGGTTGGTGGCAACGGACGTCCCGATACAGATGGAGGGCTTCTAATCATCATCATCATAATAATCATCTTAATCATCATGGCGTACCAGACTGTGATCCGGCCTTCATACCAACATGCGCGCCAGCATCAATAGAGGCCCAAAAGCCCGTAGCTCTACTAGAAAAAATTACTTTATTAAAGATAAACGCATGCATATGTCGCTAAATGCGAGAGAACGTTAAATTTGTTTCAGGGTGCCTGGTGCGGCTTAAAAAGAGCCGCGTTATACGCAATCCGCTGTGCATGGCTCCGGCCGCACGGAAGTGGTTCGCGAACACCCGCCTTATTGCGAAAAAAACTGCTATAGGATGTGCAACGCTAATCTCGTGGGGTGTTTGCAGTGTACGTCATCGCAGTGTACGTTAAACTTGAGGCGTGTTTGTTTTTTTCCTGTGTAACTGCTAAGCAGATGACCATACGCACGATGTGCGGGCGATATGGTCCCGGCACAAATGGTCCCGGAGCTACTGGCCCCGGAACTGATAGTCCCGGAACAAATGGTGCCGGAAAACATGTCCCAACTTCAAAGTAGGAAAAAAATGTCCCACCACTACTTCACCTATGCATGAGCGCCTGTATAAGGGAAGCAGGGAGGGGGTCAGTTTATTTGTCTTTACAGGTTTGTATTTGTGCACAATGTATTTGCATCGGTCCGTACATAATATATTTGCTAAGGCTGAAATTATTTGAAATAAATGCTGCATGTGAATTTGTCGTCGTACGAGTATGTTCTCCCGTGCTTCCATTGCTTGTATCCTTCCGTTTATTAACGCTTGAGAAGCGAGTATCACGATTCAGGCTGTGCAGTGAGCGCTTTTACAGGCACAATATTATTTAGGTTACATGATGTATCGAAAATGGGAGTGGGCCGGCACCACTGAATATCAGACAACATAAAGCTGTACTAGCGATCCCGCTCACCGATTTCTCCCTATTTAAAAAAAAACGAACTTTACCCGATGAATGATTTATTGCGTTACCTAAGCTGCGATACTGTGCTCTTCATCTGAAATGCTTCGATATCTGCAGTTAGAATCAAGTGAAGCGGCACTAAGGTTTTGGACCTTGATACTTTTGCAGCTTGCAGCTTCGATACTTTTTATTTTCCCCCGAAAATATGACATATAGCTATTATCTATGACGCCTATTATCTTGCTGCAAGGCTTAGAAGACTGCTGGCTAACATGCTTTGTTCAATTTGCCGGCGTGTTGCGGGAGCCTAACAATTGCTGACGGCAGCAGGTGAGCTCATGAAAACAGGTCACCCACCATAAACAACAAGCTCTGTTTTTGGGAACCGCATTTGTGCAGAAACATATGCAGTTCATTCGCTAAAATACATAAACATGTTCGTGTGCATCTTTCTGACGGCTTTACTTTCCCAGAAATTGCGAGAATCAGACTGTCACTTGTCATGGTACAATGAAAAGCCAACGATTGATGCAACGATTGATGCAAGAACGGGTGGACCACGAAACAACCCGAACGCGTTTTGCCTGTTTCCAAGTCCCGCTCTCAAAATAAACTGGCTCGTGTTCAAAATCCCTCCACTCAATGCGCATGTTAGCAACTGCCCCCTCTCGTTTCCCCTCGACCACCTCCCTCTCCTCCAAGAAAACGAGGGTTGGGTCGGCTTTTGTTGCCGCCAAGACGAACAAAGGAGCAGTGGCTGCTGTGGAACGCAGAGCGTACAATGCGCACGCGGAGACGTACAATGAGTTGCCCCCCTGCTATACACCATTTTCCATAAGCAGCCGGGAAAGGAGGAAAATACTCCCAAACCAGTTCTCTCGGCGGCCGACCAGCGTTGCCTGAGCGCGCTGGGCTGCTAACATCGCTCGGCTGGCTCGGCGTGGTGTGCTCCACTGCGTAGTTCAGGAGTATTTCGCACCGCGTGCTTAGTTTTTGCGGAACTTTCAACTGTTTTAGCCAATGCTGCGATGCCGTTCAAGGCGCAAACGTCGCCTGGTCAGCACTGCGCGGTGGTGGGTTATTGAACAACCAGAGAAAGCGAGAAACAGTCGCTGACAGCACGCATGTGCACGACACTGCCTGGAGAAAATGCAGTGCGGTTGCGGCGTGTTTCTGCGGCATCGCTTCCCAACGCACACAGAGTTGAGATATCGGTGGATTCCGTTGATTCGCTCTTTCCAGCGACGCTAGTGACGCCGCGCGGAATTTGTCTGAAGCCTGGAGACGGTGATCGGCGGACCGGACGCTCCGGCGGAGGCAGCCGGCGGCACCCTTGCAGCCTCGCAGAAGCGAAAGGAAAATAGTAATCGCAAGTATAGTAATCGACAATGCCGTGTAAATAACCGGGAAATACAGGCAGAACGCGCGTTTATATTCTCTCAACTTTCTTGAAGCTATAGAAGCTGCAGGTAAATGAAAGAGTTTTAGGCCTCATCGGCGTCTGCTGCGGAGAAAAACGGAAGTCTTTCGGACCCACACATGCGTGCGTGGTGCCTAAATTATTCTTTCCTGAATTATGGCTAACACATTTATTGGTTATTTGCTGTGAGGGCGCCGATTTTGTAGGAACTTTGTACAACCTTGTGATCGCCTTTTTCGGATACTATTTACAGTCACTTCCGCATAATGTGTCAACCAATCTTCGCTTATATGAGCTTAAATTGGCTCCATTCCACTGCTTTCAAACATATAAGCAGCAGAGGCTGTCCAATCCGCTTGCTTTTATTTTCAGTAAAGAAACAAATGAAACGTTTTTGCACGCGAAGGCGAGAAGCAAATGTGGGGATGCGTTTATTGATGAATGACTGAAAAAAATACATATATATGTCGAAGCAAGATGTTTTAGCAATGACAATATAGTAACCTCATCTGGTACTTCAAATGCGAGCTCTTGAATGCATTTTGTAGCCCCCGTTTTGGTTTTGGTTGTAAGCAGCATTCACGCACTTAAAAATCTTACCGGCAGTCAAATCAACATAACGCACTTACAGCCAGGAGGTTTCTCTAATTATCACAAGCCAAAAGCGCACCTGTAAAGTACTGCCTGTATTTTCATGTACGCTTCAATATCACACGTACGCTTACCTTTTTTTTTTACATATATAATGCTAGCATGTTCGTTTGTATACCACTTGATACGACGTAATAGGAGCCTCGTCTTCGCGGTTTTACTGCCCAAAGTCACAACTAGGTTTTAGGACATCTAAGAAAAACACCGCAATACGCACATATCGCCCGCGCATTGTGCGCATGGGCTTCTGCTTAGTATGTACACAGCAAAATGAACACGCCTAAGTAAAACGTGCACTTCGGCGACTTACACTGCAATAATCTCCCAAAATTTAGCGTTGCACATTATGTATTAGGTTGTTTGCCCAATGGCAAACAACTTCGGCGACTTACACTGCAATAATCTCCCAAAATTTAGCGTTGCACATTATGTATTAGGTTGTTTGCCCAATGAGGCGGTATTGTTCTCAAACCACTTCAGTTAGGCCTGAGCCATGCACAGCGGATTGCCTCGCATGCAGCGCTTTTTACACCGCAGCAGACACCCTGAAACGAATCGAATGTTGTCTCGCAATCGGCAACGTATGCATCTGTTAATGTTTCAAGAAAGTAGTTGTTTCAAGCGGAACTGCGAAGTTTCATTTAGGCCGCTATTGATGCTGGGGCACATGCTGCTACGAAGGCCCGATCACCGTCTCGTCCGCCATTGCTGTTTTCCGCAGCGCCACCTGTAGGGGCTGGAAAGAGCGGATAAATCGCAACGACTTTGTACCAACGACCAACTCCAGCGTTTGTTGGGTGCACTTGGACGGCAAGCAGACGGATCAAAATCCATTTATCACACGCAAAGCTGCGACAGGGAACGGAACCCCCTGAAATGTTAGAAGCAACTTTATCCTTTACAATACAGCATTGATTGGTTGGTTGATTGATTGATTGATTGATTGATTCATTCATTCATTCATTATGGTGTTTAACGCCCCGACGCTTCATGGGTGATGAGGCGCGCAGTAGTGGAGGGCTGCGGGTTAATTTTGACCACTTGGGGATCTTTCACGAGCGCCGATACAATACAACACTACAATAACTTCTGGTTCCTTGTAGTCAATTTAAAATACCATATATTGTTTGGTCATTACAGCCGATTGGCATTAAACCATCCCCTTTTAGTCTAATCTAACCTTTAAAATCACGGCGTTTTGTTTACTTTTTTTCAGGCCAACGCATTACACCGCCAAACGATTTGAAAGGATAACTTTCTCCATCGCACACTGCTGGTCGATAGCAGGATAAGCAGGCAGCCAAATGTGGAAATGCAGCTCGAGGTACGCGTGAACGCTGCATTTGGAAAATAGCTCAACCTGTTCACAACGCGGTCAAAGGAAAAGCTTTTAATCCTTTTGCGTTGCCACGGAATCTAAAGTATTACAATTACAAAACAGTTACTGCTGGTCGCGTAAAGCATTTGTGGTGCAAGCAGCGGTTTCACAAAGGTGGGCTCCGAGCGACAGGCCACATGCGCTGCGCAGAGTTAGGTCAATCATGATCACGATCATGATCAACCAATATTAACTCGCCCGAACGTCAACCCTTTTGCTCAACCTTCGAATAGTAATTTGACTGGTTGTGCGGTCGCGTTATTTTTCCGCCCGGGTAATTTCGTTTCATCAGTAACCGTCATAAGTCTAGTTAAGAAAGATTATATTGCATTGCAATGCCAACAGCGTAGCAATCGCCTCGTCGAAAGTCCATCGCGAGCACGGATCACCGTGACCCACATATGCTATGCGCGCTCCGCATTCGACGTCCGCGCTTCCGTAAACATGACTAATCAGTGAACATAACAAGCACGGTGGCATTGAAAACACGTATGTACTCCCCGATATCGATTTCTATGTCAGTCGGTGCCATACCGGTACGTTTTCATCGCGGAACTGCGGAGCCCCACCGGCACCACCACCACACTGCTACTGCTGCTGGTCTCAACAGCCGGGGTCGGAACTTCCCGCTCTGGCAGCAAATCGGGACCTAAAATCCGTCCGCAGATGATGAAAACAAAACAGAACACACACACACAAGCACTGCAACCGCTAACTTAACGCCAAACCACTACGGTTCACTCGGTAATGCACGGATTCCGAGCAGACGCACGCAAAGAACGGCCCACTTAACAGCCCAGCGCGGAGGCTTCGGCGGTCGCTTCATAGACGGCGCTAAAATAAAAAGCTCGTATAAAAAAATTGCAAAATGTTTCTGCGGCGCAAAGCAGACATACCAAGACTACCCTGCGGTTTTTATTACCGATTTTGCTCTGATCGCATTCCGGGCGAACAGTATTTCCATTGGGTTCGTAGCGCAGGCGTTGACTTTAGACTCGGTCACCGGTTTTAGCGCGTGCTAACGCGGTCCACTTTGGGAGAGATGTGAAAGCCTGCGGACGAAATGATCCGGGCCTACCAGTCTTGGAGAACTGTCAGCGGCAAATTCGGAAATAAATTATTCTTATTATTATTATTATTATTATTATTATTATTATTATTATTATTATTATTATTATTAATATTATTATTATCATAAAAATTGTAGGGCTACCTAAAAAGGAACAAAAGTTTTACCAGCTGTAATAATTAAAACCGTAGTATTTTTCCCGAGAAAGAGTAACGAAACGTGAAGAGAACCTCAGAGAGAGCAGTTTGCGCCCACTAAAGTGTTTTTATCCATGTTAAAATCAAAATATTTGCCCATTTAGGCGTTCCATAAAATCGTGCCGTTCTGTCGCTGTGCTGTTTTGACGCTGTGCTGTTTTGTCAACGTGCTGTTCCGTCGCGTGCGCTTTTGACGCCGTGCTGTTTTGTCGCGTGCTGTTTTGTCGGGTGCCCTTTTGACGCCGTGCTGTTATGTCGGTGCTCTTCTGTCGCGTGCCCTTTCGTCGTGTGCTGTTTTGACAGCGCCCCGACAGGGAGACAGCCTCTCCCTCACCTCGATTGCCCACTGCTGCGGCCGCTTTTCTGATGGAGTCAAAATGCGAAATGCCCGTGTGGTTGATATTCCGGTGCATGGCAAATATCCCTAGGTGCTCAAAAGTAATCCGGAGCTGTCGGTACGGCGTACCTCATAGCCCATGTGTAGCTTCGGCGCGTTACAACCCAAAATCAATCAAGTCAAAGCTTGTACGTAGTACCCCTGTCACACGGGCACTTTCAATCGCGGATGAGTCGATTTGGATTGAGCTCAATCCGGATCGGGGGCTGCTACACGGCAGTTTCAATCGCGATCGAGCCCGATCCCACTCGAACTGAATCCTGGTTTCTCGAGCGGGATTGAAGTTTCCAAGCGCAATCGGACGAAAGCGGCGATACCCTCGTCACCGCTGAGTAATGGCACAGAAGGTGACAATTTTAACTAACGCCACAAACTGTATCAAATAACTTTACTCAAGTAAGCGTGCTGTAATATTTATGTAGTTACGTATAACTACGCCACTGCAAATTTACCAGTCGCCGGCCACGAAGTTCATTTTTAGTGCCACCTGGCGTACATGAGTGCAACCGGTGCAACTTCCCGATCGGGATCGAAACGTGCCGTGTAGCAGCAGCAGTGCGTCGAGCGCGCTCGAAGAGTCAATCGCGCTCCGCTTAAATCCGAAGTGAAAGTGCCCCGGGGACAGGGGTATAAAAGGCAAAAAATCTAACTGGACAGTCAGTAAAAGTCCCCTCCCATTTCTGCATTTCTACTTCTTTAAGGGCACGGTGTTTATTGATGGAAGATTATCAATTCTTGCCCTACTATTCCCAATGGCTTACTTAATTGGAGCCAAAGAGAAAGAACTGAGTTACAAAGTTAGTCCACGTACTGCTGGTTGGTTCGTTTTCATCCCTCTCCGCCTCTTTCCATCTGAACATGTCACGGGTTTTCAGCCCACAACCTTTCAATTTCTGGCTAAGGCCACCTGTTCTTTTTTTCAGTGATATCTGTATTCATGGTGCAGTCGCCAGCATACGCCTACTCAGAACAGGGCTTGCTACGATTCTCCCTCCTTTTCCTTGAAGCCGCGAAAGTTTCACTGTAGGGTGGTCGTTGCTTCAACTCGTTGAGTGCGCAGCCTCATCTTGGGATAGGGAATTATTAGTAGTTGATAACTTGCCATCCAAACCTGGCCTATTATGGGGTGTCGTCCTTTTGGCTGCACACTGTGGGAAAACTGCCGGGAGTACTCCCAGATGCCCTGGCCCGGAATCGAATTCGCGTGCTGGGGAACAGAAGCGTTCAGCGTTCACTGCAGGTGAAACCTTTCAAGACACGTACTATCGCGCTCACTATGGTCTGCAACGCTCATAAGTATTCAGGAGATTATATCGTCAAAACAATGAATACTGGCATAAACGTTAGTATAAACCTTGATTCATTAGGACGTTATCCTTCTAATGCGTACTTGATCCGGGCCCCGCGTACCAGACGAGGGTTGTGTAAACCGGTAAATACTAATGAGCGTCGCAGGTAATAGTGATCGTGACAGTACATACTTGTGGATTAGAACCCAGCACCAAAAATTTCAGCATACCAACTTTGCCGAGACAACCACGTGACTTTGCCAAGAATCTGGTCATTAAAGATGATGGTATCTGTGATGTACGATTACAAGCTATTATTACGCCGATGTGACGTGATCTGCGTGGAAGTACGTGCACTGCTTAAACCTAATTTTTTTGTATTTCAATCCTAGACGTGCTGTACAGACTGGAGGCTCTGTCTGATTGTCCGCCACGAAGACAACCAAATATAATAGACTTCCTGTAACGTTTACACCAGTGCCTGGTCACGCACACGCGGGCCCTCCTTAGGCCTAAAAATAAATGACCGGGTCCGGGCCGGGCCGGGCCTGGGCTTTTGACAACTGGCCCGGGACGGACCCGGGCCAGGCTCATTTATGGACGCCCGGGCCTTAAAATCAGGTCCGTGCAGGGCTGTAAGGCTTGCACAAAAATCACCTGAGCTAACAGTGGAGCGTGAGGACACTGGCTAATCGGTATTCCGTGATGGTCACAACGCAAAAACCGACCATGGCTGGAGAGTGGAGAGACGGTTATGTGTTGTCCCAGGTCATGGTCGATCTCGCATACCGTGACGTTTTTTTTTTAAATGTATATTTAACGGCGTGTCTTTTCGTGTGAACCTAGTTGAACGTCGTTGGTTATTCATTGCCCCTCAATTTGCCCATGGTCCGTCTGTGGGCTGTGAACGTATAAAGGCATTCTTTTTCAATCGATCGTATTTGTGAGGGTACAGTTCCATGTCGGGTAAGTTAACCCCGTGCTTCCTGAATTCGGCTTGTGTCGTAGGCGGACTGCTACTTCGTTGACGAAGGCTTCACGTCAACGTTGAATGAAGAGGATCTGATGCGCCTTGCGGATGACTTTGCGGCACTACGCATGCAGGTAGGTGCACATACCCTGCACTTGCAGTCTAGCATGTTCGGTAGCTAGGCGCTCGCCCATCTTGGCATAACTACAAAAAATTTGGCAGGCCAGGGTGGCAACTTTTCAGATGGAGGTGACGAGGGGCAATGTCCGTGTGTAGATTTTGGCACACGTTAAGGATGGCAAGGTGTTCAAAATTATTCCCGAGTCCTCTCTTAGCCCAGGCGTAGCTTCGGAATGTTTGACGCCCCAAGATTTGATCAATCAAAGCCCCAAGGTTTTATTAATAAAAACGACATCGGTGAGAGGAAAGGTGTAATATCCATTTTGAGGTGCTAAGGTAGGCATCCATGGCTTATCTGCGCAGACTGCGATGGGCCATTTTTTGAAAGCATACTGGAGAGATGGGTGAGCATTTTCGAAAAACTAGTCACGTCCAGGTTTAGTGTGCCTTCCACGTCTCGATAATATCTAAAGAGAGTAAAAAAAGAGGGGGGTGCGAACATTTGAATAGTATAACTGTGCGAATGATTCAGTTCGAATACCCAGTGTTGGATTTTAAAACTGAGCAGTCAGTTTTTTTCCTCTGTGTTCTCTTCTCTCAAACCTCAGTGCAGCCCTGCGAGCCTAATCTGTGGAATTGAATTGCACGAAGTGTCTTCGCGAAAATTATTGACCCCAAGACCATTTTTCTTCAACGTGGTACGCGCACACAGTACGGCCACACCAACTTTCTCTTAGGTGAATAAACGTGACCTCGCATTGAACACCATGCACCGGCAAGCAAAGGTCGGAACCTCCATACCCAGAAGGGAGGCAATGGTGGCTACCCGAAAGCGTCATTGTCAATTAACTGCTCAAAGCGGGGTTTTTGACCCGTGATCCCTCATTGTCGGCGCAAAGCGCATTCGGTTTGGCGTGACAGGTGTGGCTGCAGTGGCTGCTCTTGAAGCGCTGTGCTAAGCGAAGGATGCTGATCCCTCTCTCCCTTTTCCTTGGCAGGCAGAGCCGTGCCAGCTTGACGGCCTGGTGCAGCATGCCGGGAGCGAGGCCGCCCTTGAGATTCTCAAAGATGTCCTCCTCGGAAAATCTCTCCTCGCCAAACGCGTCGGCAGGTCAGGGTGCTGTCCCTTTGGCATACGAGGCGGGCTGGCTTCTAACATTTGCACAATAATTTTGCCAGTCATTGCGTTGTGATTAAGAAACGTGACCCCTTGCGTAAAGGTGTTTGAACCTACTGGCACACGCTATGTTTAATTCTACCTAGGCTAAGTTTACATGCGGCTGTTGGTCGCTTTATTATGTCATGGTCTTTGTTATGTTAAAGCAGCTATATTGAGGTTTAACCCTAGGCATTTTTGCGGCAGGGTTCATGCGGATGCTTGAAAACCCTGGAATTCGGGAAAGCCTTGAAAGTCCTGGAATTTCTAGAGACCCTTGAAAACCCTTGAATTTCAAGAATTTTCCTTTTCAATGAGCATAAAAGCAACATGGCGCTACGTAAGGACTGCGGGAGGATTTACGCTTGGTTGATCTTCTTTGCATTTGGTAACACACTTAGTGCTTATTTCAAGGGGTGTGCGAATACTCGAATATTCGAATGCGACTCGAATTGTACCTCCGGGAATAATTCGATTCGCGAATCGAATATCTACTATTCGATTTTTCGAATAGCCGAGTGGAGTTTTTGAACGTTCCCTGGCTTTGCGAAAGCGAGAGCTGCCGGAGCCCGCTAACGCACTGCCGCTACACCGTCTGTCCGGCAAGTTTCATCCAAATCGCGCTTTCGACGATCGCGCGTTGCAGAGGCCGTAAATTCTATCCCGCTCCACGGAGTAATCTGCGATTGCGTCGAAATATTTTTCTTCCTTGCCGTCGCCGTCGACTCTGGCCACCATTTTGAATTAATTCTATGACCGGATGTTTGCATATTAGTGCAGCTCCATGTAAAGACCACACCCGTTTTAACGGCGCTTCCGTTAATTTCAAATCAAAAGCGGTTCTGGCTGTTGGTGTAATGCAGTTGGTGTATAATTACTGCGTGTTTGCTTGCTTTTTAGATCACAGTGGTACAGTGTTCTAGCAGGTAAGGTGTGTCGCGCGGGGAAAAAATCTGCATAAATTGAGCGAAAAATCTATTGACGCGTAGCATTGTTATGCCGCTCGTCTGAATGCGAGTTTTTACAAAGTTTTTGGTTTTTCTAAATCCTGTCCGACCAATTATCTCCATTTACGCTATTACAACTATTACAGGTGACACTTTCGCCAAATCTGCGTTATTGTGGAAATGCCATGCGGTGTATACCTTTTGCCATTTTCCTTAACTATTTTACCTTTTTCTCTTATTTTTCAGTTCGAAATTTCATTCCACCAATTATTTCCATCTACGCTGTTATAACGACTACACTTGGAACATTCGGGAAACGTGCATTCTTGTAGAAAAGCAGGGTTCTGCACGGTTAGCTATTTTCCGTAATTTCTGATATTTTTCTTATTCTTTTAGTGATTCAAAATTTTTTGTACCAATTATCTATTTCACGCTAATATAAAGATTAGGGGTGGAACTTTCGAAAAACCTGCATTATTGTAGAAATGCAGGTCGTATTTCCCGTATTCTTTCGTATTTTTGTTATTTATGTTTTCAAAATTTCGTTCGACCAGTTTACGAAATCCATTTACGCTAATATCCATTTACGCTATTACAACGACTACGGGTTGAACTTTCTCGAATCTGCATTATTGCGGAAATGTAGGGGGTTACAAGGTTCGCCATTTTCTGGAATTATTATATATTTTTCTTAAATATAATTTTTCGAAACTTTGTTCGACCAATTATCTCCATTTACGCTATTATAACGATTACAGGTGGAACTTTCGCGCTATGTGCCCTATTCTGGAAATGCCACGCGTTATACGTTTTGATGTTTTCCGTATTTTTACTATTCTTATTTTTTTTTTTTAAATTGCGTTCGGCCAATTATCTTCCTTTGCGGTATAACGATTACATTTAGAACTTTCCCGAAATCTGCCTTATTGTGGGAATGCAGGGCGTTATACACGGTTCGCCAGTTTTCGTAATTATTTTATATTCGTCTTTTTTTATTATTTTGCAAAATTTCGCGCGACCAGTTATCTGTATTTACGCCATTACAGCGATTACAGGTGGAACTTCCGCGATATCTGAATTTTTGCGGAAATGCAGGGCGTTACACGGTCCTGGCTGTGGGTGTACTCCGCAAAGAATGCTACGTCGCATTAAAACAATGCAGAGCGAGGGTCTCTTTCGCGACGAAAAAATTGTATGGAGCGCAGGCGTTCCACAGAGAACTTCCGTTGCAGCCAGCGCCACATATAAGCTTTTTTAAAATCAAACTAAACAGTTATTTGACGGTTTTTATAAAGTATTATATCACGAAATAAAGAGAGAAGACTATTTACGTTAACAGAGGGGGATTGATTCAACAAACAAAGCTTGTTCAACCAACTGGTAAGCAGCGGGGCCGCAAGGAGCGCTGCTTACAACAGGAGTTTCTCAGCAGAAATTTCCATCGCAAAAGAGACCCCCCTAATCAGTTACAAACGACACAACTCGCTCTTCTAGTACACTGGAACAGTGGGTAACTCAGACTTGTCCACGGCGGCTGTAGTGCGAGCTTTCCTTCCATCACATATTATTCACGCTTCACGCTGCCCATGTGCTTCGAAAGAAGTGGCTCATCGTGGTCCGTGATCGTGGTCGTGCCGTGTTTTCGTGTTTTCATGCGTGCAAAGTGCTCGGTTCTGAGTTGCGAGGTGCTGTGTAGTGGTTGCCTATGACTGGAGTACAGCAACTCCAGAGCAATCAAGAACGTTTCGCGCCTGTCCGGATTCCTGGAGTACCCCCGATGCGAGTTGAAAAGTGTGTTTGTTCTCCGAGTTAGAGAAGACCGTCGCGTCTCTTAACCATGTGAAGTAGCGTCTGCTTTTGCGCAAGAACCTTTGAAAAGGGTATGCTGACGGGCCAGTTGGTACGTTCTTAGACTAAGAAAAACAGCGCAAGCGACGGGACGAAGAAAGGTAGGACTAAAACCACAGGAGCTGGTTTAGTCTTCTCACCTTTCTTCTTCGCGTCGTTTGCGCTGTTTTTCTTAGTCTAACCTTTGAAAAATCGAGGCCTGCAAAAATAAAAATGAATATTCGATATTTGATTCGATATTGGGCTTTTTTTTTCTTTTTTTTCTCTCCCGAATTCTGTTCAATATTCGATTCGAAAGTTATTATTCGGCATTCGCACACCCTACTTATGTTATTTGTGTAACTACAACCAACGATGATGAGAAATCGTCGAAGGAAATGTCGCTGGAGCCATCGTTTTGATAAAGGTACTTGTTTGAATGCGTGTCTTCTTGTTGAAACTTTGGGTCCACCAGTGTTAGCATTTTCCGCCAATTTATCATTCTTTGAAGCCTCCATTTTACCCTGAACATCGGTCTTGCTTTTTAATAGACAACGAGGTCCTTAAAAATCCACACAGACAGCTTTGAAAGTCCCTGACTACCCTTGAATTTTTTTCATATAAACCAGCATGAATATAAACCATGTTCCTATTGTGCGTGCGAGGTCTCGGGCTCTAGAATGAGGCGAATGGCTGGTTGGTTGTCTGATAGAAACCTATAATAGGGATCTAAGAGCATGCTAAATAAATGCGAGGGAAAAGGTTTGGTACGCTTTGCTGATATATCTATCCGTCAAACTTGCAAGGGCTGGGAGAATAATTCTCTGTTCTGGCGGCGCTGACAAATGTAGAGTTTGCCGGTAACCTTATGTGCGTTGCAAGTTACAGACGTCAATGTGGTGACCTTTATGAAAAAAATATTTGGAACATTTCTGTGTTGAATACGCTGGCATTGCACTAGAGTTCGGGGCTGAACAAGTGTCTAAGTCATCCAATTTACGAACGAGGCTCTTATACTGAGTCTTTTCAACAGAATACTGGCCACCCTTCGTGCATACTCGCTGCTGCAGGGGAAGGGTCACGCTTCTTACTTAGGGGATGTTGGGCACCATCCACTTTCAGGTGGAGAGTGCACCCGATCCCGGTGGTGATGTTCGACAGGCGGGGCTCGGAGCTTGTGGACCTGAACAGCGAGATCTTTCGGCGGCTGACTACCAACAGCCTGCCGGAGGAAGGGTGCACAGGTGAAACCTCGCTGCTCTCCGTCTTCGGCAACGGCGACGTATCGCTTAGCACCAGCAGGCCGGGCTGGCAGGAATATTTCCTCTTGGAGTGGGACCTCAACAAGTACTGCCAGGTAAGGGTGGTGCACGCTAGAGCCACTAGATAAGATTTCAGAGTATCGGCACTCTTCTGTCATTTTTGCATGCCGCCGACAGCGGCCATTGGTCGAACTGCATCACGTGACATGTTTACCACGGAAGGCCCATGGACGCTGACATTTTGATGCCTCTGTGTTGCCCGCGCTCTTCGATAAGTCGTGATTTTCGGAGCGCAGTGTGGCTGTATGACACGTTGAGAGTGCGTTTTTAAGCCACCAGACAGCGTTGCGATGCCGTGCTGCTCTGTACCGGGCTGTTTTCAACCGGTGAGAAGGAGGAAAACGTCTGCCTCGCTTTTCTCTGGCAAATAACGGCAGTGGCTTAGCGTAGCGTAACCTGTAGCCACTTAAAAAGCGTGGCCTAATTACTGGCTCTAGCGTAACCTAGAGCCACGACATAAGCCACGCTAGCGTAACGGAGCCTGACCCTAGCGTACTGGCGCACTGTCGCAAAATCTTCAAAAAGTAAACACAGCTGTCATGGTTGCCAAAAGGCTCCCGGACCAATTCTACCCGTCAATGTCATCCGCAATAGGACGCATAAAGCTGGCCACACAGGCGTCAGGCACCAAAATGGCTGCCGCCGTGCGTCAGTGTCTTTACTCTTAAACGTAGCTTTTTTAGTGGTTCTAGTGCACGCTATACTGCCCGTGCGTCTTGCTGCCCAGTCTTTCGACGCGTGCAGAAACATCTGGCCATGGTGGAGGCGCCCGTCATGGACAAGATGTACGCCTGCCGGGAATACGGAAGCGCCAAATTCTACCACCGCGCCGTGCTTGTGTCGCCAGAAGCGCTGCCCTCGGGGAAGGTGGGTCGCATCGTCGGCGGATAGCCGTCGGCTCTGGTTTTCGCCAGTCTTATCCCCCAGCTAGGGTGACATTCACGTTTGGTTTTTATAATGCAGTGGAAATGGTGCTGCGGTTTATAGTTGTTTAAAGTGCGCTAGCGCCAGTGATATTCTAATGAGAAGCTGAATTGTGGGGCGCTATGCAAAGAGAAAAGGACAGGAGCGATAACGGCCACAGCCACAGCGGTTTTAACAGCAGAGCTGTTTAAGCTCGAGGTTGGTCCGTTGGCGTTCGAAAAAAGATACGAAGAGAAAAGTACCCAGCGCACGCGAGCGTGCCCCTCAGGAGGAGCGCCCGGCGCCGTCCTACTCGACCTTCGACAACATTGCCCAGCGTTTGTGGCATGATCTCTCATGTGCTCTTCCCTTCACCAGTTCACGTGCGTTCGCGCCTCAAGTGGGAAGCACAGAAAAGGTCGCGGTAGAGACGCCGAGTTCCCGCAGCTGGTTGCCGCCGATTGTAGAGCGTGCTAACGCGGTCCACTTTGGGGGAGATGTGAAAGCCTGCGGACAAAACGATCCGGGCCTGCCGGTCATGGAGAACTTTCAGCGGCAAGTTCAGAAATCTATGTGAGGGGCAAGAGGCATGTATCCTACGAAGGAAGAAAGGCCGCCAGCTCTGCTGTTTTTTTTCTTTCTTTCTTTAGTGTCAGTTTCGAACATCACTGAAATCCATGCTACATGTAATAAAAAACACTGGCTTTACCTAAGCCAGCGTAGCATACCTAAAAGCGGCGCGTAACAGCTTCTGAACTTGAGGCAGCCACTCAGAAGTACATAGTTGGCGTTTCGAGATCTCTACAGTGCGGCGAACACTTTCGCAAAAATACTGCCTTGCTGACCTTCCATCAACGCCCGAGTATCGCGCACCCATTCGAGACCTCCGTATTCCATGGACGACCAAAAACACCAGAAGAGTACTCCATTATCGTTTTGAAGCCGGAAGCCAGAAGCCGTATGCGAAGAAGATACAGTGGCAAATTATTTTTCAAGTTTCTCTGCTGTTTCATCCGTCTTGCACCACTAATGGACGCTGCGCCAATTTTTTTCAAGGCGACAGTCTTTCTTGGGCTACTCAAACACGAAAATTGTATGTATGTATGTATCGCGCTGTGTGTGTGTGTGAGAGAGAGAGAGAAGATAAATTTATTATCAAACAATCCTGATATAATAAAAAGTAACAACCAGAAACAATAAAACAAGTCCAGCGCCTGTTATCACAAAACCCACACAGCCCGAAAGCTAGCAGTTACAGACACTTACAGAAACACACAGAATTTAAAAGTGGGCTGCAGCCAAAAAATCAACACAAACAATTCAGAGCTTAGCACGCGATTAACACCCCACGGCAACCAGGGTACAAAAGCATTCGCTACAAATACAAAAATGCAACAATATACGGTACAAGGGTGGCGTTAATGTCATAACGAAAACTGCACAATATCAACCAATTTTAACAAAATAACCAATTGTAAGAACAAAACTTCCGAAGGGCATAAGTCTGGAAAGCTGGCATAAATAAAAACCTTTTTTTCGACACAGCTAGAAACCGGATAACCAACCCAGCCGAAAGTTACAATGAATTCTTGAAAGAGATGTTCAAATTTTCACTCGTAATAAATATAAAAATACCTTCCAAATTTGTCAGCATTGTTGCGTGCTAAAATATTAGGCTTATTGGAGGAACTCGAATACGTAACTGGGGTATGCATTCTTCTTTTAAAAGTAGATACGTGCTAAATTTTTGCGACTGCAAATTAAAAAAGACCGCGTTGAAAAATCTCCTAATCCTCTGAAGCAAATAAGGATTGCAGCCTAGCCTCGCGCTCGTGGCTCGAGCGCAAAGTCCGAACAGTTCCAACAGATGGCGCAGCAGTTCGAACGCGGGAAAACTGAACTCCGGAAACCTCCAACGGGTGGACCGAGACAGGGGAAGAACGGCGGCGTAAAGCCCGTTTTCTTTTGAGTCCGACAGAGCACAACATGGTCCGGCTGGGCCTGTCGTGCTCTGTCGGGGGGGCCCTGTCGGGCCAAGTTGGACGCCGAGGTCGAATTCGCTCGGCGAGCGAATTGTCCGGCTGGAGCCGTCCGGCTGGGCCGTCCGGCTGGAGTTGGCTCCGCCCATCGGCCTTCGGCAACATGGCGGCGGCGAGCTGCGGGGACGGTGTACTACGTCGCACAACTTGATTTTGATATCAAAAACGACAACGACTTGCAGAAGTTACGACAGACCACCCCGGTCCTGAGTCGGTACTGCGATACGCGTTTATCGTTCGTCTACTTCAAATGGTCGCGCTTTGTGTGGAGCCGAGGCAGAAAAGGCACCAGTACCAGCGTCTGCAGAGTGGTGCGCCGTGTTTTCGTTCTCTATCAAGTGTGTAGAGATACGCTCGTCGCGCTCATCGCTAGCGCGAGACGATTGATAAGTCCAAATTCATCGTGGCCCCGCTCTCGCGCGCTCCAAGCTGTCAAGGTCTGTCTCCGCGCTTGGATCATCGATAACGTTCAAAATATGGTCACTGTGAGTGAAAGCAACGCGCAGTGGTGGTCAGCGCTTGTGTACAGTGCAAGTTTTTCATATCAAGTGTGTACGCCGTGCTGTTATCTGTTTGATGTGTCGAAGTTCGGCTCTCGCGATCAGCCGTGTGTGGTGCGTCGCAGTTCTCCCGGAGTTGAATGTGTGTCTGTGAAGCTGCGGCGCCGCTAGCTCCGATACTGCAAGAAACACATCGCAACCGAGGGGTGCACCTTTTACATAACTTTCCCGTTGTATATCTGCGCAGTTGGTAGCGATGTGTGGCGGTGTTTGTGCGTTTTGAAATGTGGGGGTGTTCCCAGTGCTTTAGTGCCGCTGGTGGACTGCAGCGTTCCCAAACCAGCGTCGTGAGTGCTCCGCTAGTTCGCCTATTCTAGTGGCCGCGTGATGTGGTGGCAAGTGTGCTTTGTGCAGCAACTGCAGTGTGTGTCCAGGCTGTGCTTTTTTTTTCGCGTTCAGCACTGCTTGGTTACGTGATGTGTGCTTCATGCGAGATGCTGCTTCCGTTTGGGACTAGTTTTCGTGGTCATTTCACTTGCAGCTGTTGCTTGTTTACGTATGCCGCATATATGCGCTAGGTAAAGCTTCCATGCACCACTATCCGAAAAAGTGCCTTTACTAATGAAGCACATGGTTATTGTAATGTAATCATGCAGTCATGACATATTCCTGTGAGTAGTGTTTACACACCGGGTTCACAAAATGGTTTCTATCATAAACCTTTTCAAATGCCCATTTACGCTTTTGTTATAGTTGTTTGCTTTAAGCCACACCAAAGTTGGCAGTGTTGTGGTCTTCCCTGAACTCTTTATTAAAATGCCAGCACTGTCAATCATCAGTGAACATTCTGAAAGCGGAGTTGGGGGTAATTCGTGTTCCGTGGGCGGCACACGTGACTTCTTTTGAGAATCCCTTTTTGCTCCCAACATATTCAGTATCGTTCAGCTTGATTAAGCTCGTCGGATATGAGGGGTCCCAATTTGCTGCTTTGTTGTTTGGTTCTGGCGATGAACTGAAAAACCCGAGCTGTGACTCTGATTAGCTTTAAGATTTTGCCGTAGTGTTCCAGATCGATCACGCCCGACTCAGTAGGTGGTGATGTTGCCGCTGGCAATGATCTTGTTTTCTTCCTTTCCCCTAGTTCGATTTCATCGTATATCGCTTTCGGAACCACTCATTCCCAATATGCATGCGGGACAAATCCACAGTGCTTTGCTCCGCTACTGTGCGTTTTTGGCCAGCTGCATGGCTGGGATGTCGCGAGCTAGATTTTCTCTTCCCGGATAATGTCTAAATACGCACTTGTTCGCAAGGCGTTGAATTTTAGTGACTCAGTTGCGTGTGAACTGCTTCCAGCGGCCAACATCTTCATGAATCCAATAGAGTGCTGTTGTTGAATCTGTCCGTAGCCACACAATCGACCAGCGGGCAGGCATGCCATCAGTTCCAGTCTCGCCAGTGTAATTTCCTTGCCTGGTGCAACCCTTTGTTTGCTTACCAGAGTTGTCGATCTTGTACCGTTTTCCCCTCCAGGGTGAGGTAGGCAACTGCCTCATATGGCATTGGACGGGTATCAGCAGAAATGTGAAAGCAGTCCGTCCTCCCCCCATTTGTTTGCGACCTGTAGTACCGGGGTACTTGAACCTCAGGGAGATAGGGAGTCCGTCTAGCTACCTTCCAGGCCGCCGTGCTGTTGGTAGGTAGCGTGTTGAAGTCGATGTTTTTATGCCACACTTCGTGGAACAGGACCTTGGCATGGACAATGAAAAAAGAAAGCCCCCCCTCCCCCTCCCTTCCCAGTGATTCATGTTGAACCTCAGCGCAAATGACAAGGCGCAGTACGATAGCAACAGGACACACGAAGCGCTGCTTTGTCATGTCGTTTACGCTAGGGTTCAACATGCTTACCAACACTTCCAAGTTTTCACGTTGCGCCCTAGTGGGTCACATATCCACGCCGTTGTTTGTAGCATGGGCCAATTTGTGAATGGTTCTATGCCATGAATACAATCCATACATAGAGAGAATGTTAAGTGGTCGGCACACGGGTCCCACGTACGTCGCAAAACCTTCAGCACACCCGACAAATAACCGAGATGCATGGTAGCCCGGGAGTCACGTTGAAATCACTGGAATAGCATTTTACTGCTTCAAACATTTCAGTGGCATTTTTGTACAGCTTCACGGCAGCTTTCTCGCTTCCAGCTCCTGTGAGCACATCATCCGTGTATGTCTCACAGTTTGAGGGTACTGCTCTTTGTTTAAGTGGTGTTGAAGCATTTCGGGAAGTAGAAATGGGTTAGCCATCACTCTGAAAGGGATGCGGGTCATACAACAAGTCAAAACTGGTGAAAGTGGTACACCCGGTTTTGGTATTGCTTGAAACCACAGGAAACGCAATGCACCTTTGTCCACCGGTTTTATGCCAACCTTTAATAATGTTTGTTTGATATCCAACCCTTGCGCCACTTGGTGTCTTCGGGAGTTCAGCAATAGGGTGTATGCACTGGGCTTTTGGCAGTGCAGCAATGCTACCTACACGACAGCCCCGACACCATATCCACAGTTGCATTCTGCCGTGCAGGCAGCATGTTTCCCGATGCAAAACGTGGTTTGCGGCGTGGTGTTGGTAAGAACGTTCGCGTGGGTTTGCGAATGCCTTGTCACAAGGAGTAGTCAGCATTGTTTTTTTTCGAAATTTCGGACTGTGCTGTGCACACTTCTGCAACCGCAGATCCGAAAGCAGGCCGCACAACAAAAGCAAGCGTTTCGCTTTTTTTTTCTGTTTTGAAGCAGTAGCTAGAGCAGTGCTTGAAGACGATCTGACTTCAGGCAACGAATTCGCAAAGAAGCTATCGATGATGGGTTTAATCAGTACCGAATCAGGCGTGCCCATTTTATTTGAGGTGGAGACGACGGCCGTCAAAGCTTTCACCTCATACCTTGCACATGCTCAAGTAAAAAAAAAGCACTTGAAAACTATCGGTCGAATCTTTGTCGACGTGGCTGCACCTAATTTTATATACATATGTCGCGATTGCTTCCACCCAGAACCTCTGCGTAATTGCTCACCATCATTGGGAGCTTAGGTAGACGTCAGTCATACGTTCAACACACCAGAACACTGTTGCCAGAGCACCTCACCGTATCTCGCACTCCCCAAGAAGCGCGCAGCATGCCTGGGTGGCTCGGTAAAGCCAGTGCCTCGTCCCGCACGCCGCCACCATATCAAATATTGTTGCAGCTTTGGGTGAAAATTTTCCTAACTCGAGACACGGTCCTTTGAAGCAACCCAAAAATAAGAAAATCAATGCATGGGGATCACACGGAGATAGTGCAAAGTGGACTACGTTATCAGCGCCTGTCCAACGGTTAGACAGGTGCGGACAGCGGTGCAGAGAGCACTGCGCAATGTTTCAAGCTGTGGGATATATGTGAGGGGTTCCTCGGGGACCTCAGCCAGTCCTGGCGTAAGGTCACCACGCTAGCTCCCGGCGTGTCAACCACGCGGGCTCCCATGGCTACGGCAGCCCAGCGAGGTTCGCCGATACGAGAACACAGTAGACAGTAGTGCCGAAGCACAGCCGTTTATTTGGGGAATCCCAAAGCATGCGAGCACAGGGCTCGACGGCGTTCACGAATCACGCCGTCCGGGTCGTGATCGCGAACGGGAGGCAGGCACTCACGGCGCGCGACAAACAAAGCTCCAACCTGAGACACAAGTATCCATCACCGCCGCGTTCCGCCGATGTCGCCCCGACCGGGTCTCCGACGAGACTTCCTTCTCCCGTGCGCGCACGCTCGCGCCGCCCGCGCCCCGCGCGCCTATCCCCGCACACATCGGTGGCGCCATCTCTCGGGGGACGCCGACGAACCAGCGGAGCGCCGGACCGGTTCCAGCGCACAAGCGTCTCTCCCGAAGCGCGCGCTGGCTCGGGATCGCAGGTCGCGGTTCTCCACGATTCCCACACTCCTCCCCCCTAAAACTGGACGCCACTTGAGCTCGAGTGACGCCACGGTGCACCACACTTGTCACGTCTCAAGTCAGCAAAACAGCCACCGAACGCCACTCCACACCAAAGTTCGCCACACGATGCCGCCGTCGCGATGCTCGCCTCACAAACCCGCAAACACATTGCAATGGTTCCAAGTCTCTCGCGGCTGGGCAGCACAGCAGGTTGGCAGGCCCGGGGGTAGCTGCAGCCGCAGCCGACGAACGCCGGGGTCGCGCCATGATGCGACCCCCACTCCCAGCTCGAGGCGGCAACAGGAACGGCCGCGCCCACTGCGGCTGCCCGAAGGCTCGCGCCGCTCGCGTAGGCGCCAGATACCGCCGCCTCCTGGGTTCCGTGGCCGCTTCGGCCGCAGGTCCTCCCGAACGGTTGGCTGCCGCCCGGCAGGCCGGAGCAGCAACTGGAGTAGCAGCTCCACGAACCGTGCTCGGCCCCGCCGGTGGTTCAGCAGGCCACCCTCGCTGTCCGTGGCAGTGGTGACTGGCGTGGCTCCCGGTGGTATCCGTATGCTGCAGGTCTCGCTCTCACCGTCCAGTTTAAACGATTCCCGAACTTGAAGTGGGGAGCAGCGGGACTCCGCAATCTCCTGTGACTGGCCGGAAACCTTATCGACGATCTCGCCAAATAGGGTAACAAAGATGCCCGAGGGGACTCCCCCTTGCACGTTCGCTTGCTCGCGGAATCACGAGTCCGGCAACTGTGCTCCAGCCGCCACCCCCGCCTGGAGGCAGCTCGCCTGACTATTACGGGTTGTCGGCATCGAAACGCCCGTCCGAGCTATTTCGGCCTGGTGCGTTGGTCGGCAAAGCAGCGTCAGCATCAAGCAGGCGGGCTCCTGCAACTCACTCGCAGCAATACAAGCTGCCGTAGAGCCAGCGCCAACCGCAATACCAGCGGCTTACGGGCGCACATCACCGGTATAGGTCGCCTGAGAGTCCGTCTCTTACTAAGACTGGCGATCTCTCGCGACCAACGAGCCCGCTGCCGAGCCGCGCGAAGCTCTTACTGCCTAAACGCAATCTCAAGCGGAGACTTCACGGCATCGAGACGCACGCACTCCGGAAGCGCGGAGACAACGGTCCCATTGCTCCCGCTTCCCCCCGCAGCGAGAGGAGACTGATTCTTCAGCGATCCCCCTCGCTCTTTGTCAGGCGTCAAATCGGCAAACACTCCGCCTCGGACTCGAAGCGCAGTAGCGGCGGGCTCATCGTGCGGCTTGCGAACTCCCAAACACCGCACCCTCGCTCGGTAGTGTCCGCCGCGCCTGGGGGAAACTTCAACCGGCGCCGACGGCGCGACTGCGCGGGGACGGCGCTACTAGGAAGGCGACCCGCCGCCATGTTGGAACAAGGCCTACGCACCTCCCGTCTCGCAAGCGGGCCGCGACTGCGGTGCTCGGAGGTATCCTACTGACTCACCGCCTGGTGCGTGTAGGAAGGTTTACGCATTTGCCGTCACGGCTGTATCGGGCATCATAACTGTCTGCCTGCAACCGACTGGCGCGAGGCGTTTCGTCCGAAGTCTTCCGGACAAAGGGTAGCGGGCTACGACTGCAGCAACGCATTTCTCGGAGAGCTAGCAACCTCGAATTCGTCCGAATACGAGACCCACGTTCGGGCGCCATGTGGGATATATGTGAGGGTTCCTCGGGGACCTCAGCCAGTCCTGGCGTAAGGTCACCACGCTGGCTCCCGGCGTGTCAACCACGCGGGCTCCCATGGCTACGGCAGCCCAGCGAGGTTCGCCGATACGAGAACACAGTAGACAGTAGTGCCGAAGCACAGCCGTTTATTTGGGGAATCCCAAAGCATGCGAGCACAAGGCTCGACGGCGTTCACGAATCACGCCGTCCGGGTCGTGACCGCGAACGGGAGGTAGGCATTCACGGCGCGCGACAAACAAAGCTCCCACCTGAGACACAAGTATCCATCACCGCCGCCATGTTCCGCCGATCTCGTCCCGACCGGGTCTCCGCCGAGACTTCCTTCTCCCGTGCGCGCACGCTCGCGCCGCCCGCGCCCCGCGCGCCTATCCCCGCACACATCGGTGGCGCCATCTCTCGGGGGACGCCGACGAACCAGCGGAGCGCCGGACCGGTTCCAGCGCACAAGCGTCTCTCCCGAAGCGCGCGCTGGCTCGGGATCGCAGGTCGCGGTTCTCCACGATTCCCACAAAGCATGTGACAAAGTGTGAGGTGAAAGCTTCAAGGCCCGTCGTTTCCACTTGGAACGAAACAGGTGCAACAGATTCAGTACTGATTAGTCCCATTATCGATAACTTCATTGTAAATTCGTAGCATGAAGGCGGACTGTCGTCAAGCGTTGCTCTATCCTTGGCTCCGAAGCAGCAAAAAAAAAAAAAAAAAGAGCGACATGCTTGCTTTTGCCATGCGGCCTGCTTCGGATCTTCGGTTGTAGCAAGCGTGCACAGCACAGTCTGGAATTTCGACGCAAAAACAATGCTGACTACTACTTGTAACAAGGCATTCGCAAATCCACAAATCGCTCGAAAAAAAAAACGCTGTCCACATGAACGTTCTTGCCAACACCACACTGCGAACCACATTTCACATCAGGAACGCCGCGGCCCATGCGGCAAAATGCAACCGTGCATATGGCATCGGTGCAGCTAAGCAAATAGCACCACCCCGCATTCGAAAGCCCATTGCATACACCGATAGACTGACTAAATCGGAGGTCAGGTTCAGTCCACTTTCAAAGTTGTTGAAATATTTCGGTGAGTTACTGTGCGATGAAACGTCAAAAACCATCTGAAGCTTGGGAGAGTAACGTGCAACAGCCTAGTGCAGCATGTAGTAAACGGCATCAGCTTCACTCGTACTTTCCGTAAGTTTTGCTATCCCTAGCTGGTCGTAGTTTCTGATCACAGCGTCGGTAGTCCTGACACAATTCTGGGAAGTTTAGAAAGTGCCTTATCAAGTGGTATAGTGACATTGGCTTCCAAGGAAGCTCCTTCTTCTAATGTCCATCCATTTATTTGATGGTCCCGCCAAACACAGAAAAATACAATAGAGGCGTGGAAATTTCTGAAATTTCAAACACTTTGCGAATGCTGTTTGCTATTCGATTTGCAGTGCACTTTTATCATTCAAAGTGCTGAATGTTTTCGAGTATTGAAAATTTGGGAATAATTGAGCAGTAAAAGTTGGCTTTGCCGCATGGCATTCAAATTTTCTAGCTTCACTGCATGGCATGCCCTCTTTCGTTGACTTTTTGCATGGCGCTGAAGTTGCGCAAAAAAGCTTAACACGCGGTCATACTATCACACTTAAAAATAAATGAACAACTGTATACCAACTGGTAGAGGTTTCAGAAGTGTCAAAGGCGGTGGCGGTCAAGACCATTGCTAATGACATCGAGGTTTTCTTGGCTTTAACACACCATTTGCTCACTTCTCATTTTTCTTCCACTCAGTTTTTATGTGTACCAACTTTCAGCCTTTTGTCCACTTGCCTGAGGGTCTAGCTTCATTCAACAGCAGAAGATCAGAAAATAAACTAAAAAAATCACTCCACAAAGTGAACACCCTCTTCCAAAACGCTTATGCAGAGGCTGGACGGGCTGCATAATGCAGAACGCCCTTACTCTATGAAAGAGAACATGTGTCATCTCTTGTGCTACTGCACGCAGCATGCAACCCAACACGAAACAGCGAAAAGAACTCTTGTGCGATTGCTACGAAAAAACTTTTCAGAACTGAATCACTTTTGTGAACTGTAGCAGTCATGCTGACACTGCGCTAGGACAAAGGCTCTAGATTGGTCGACGTTCTATAACTTAAGATCCTGAGATCTGTTATCCAACTACTGCCATTTTTTCAAATGTTCCTGATTTATTTCATTCTCCCTCTTATTCATTGTTTCTACGTACTCTTTCCACATTTTTTTTTTTCATTTACTGTGTTCACCCTATCTGACGCAGCAAGCAACGCCATTTGTGGAGCTAATGTCTTCAGTATTCATTTCCCAAATCATTTATCTAACATCACTATCATCATCTGGAAGGCTCCCGCACAATTACAGCTTTCAGCCCTATTTCATGCAGCAATGGCCTCGGTCTGCCTTGCGTGGTTCTTCCACTACACCATCCCTGTTGCACTAACTCATGTGCTTGCGCTTTGTGCATAAAGTAACCGACAGGTGTCCTGAGCTCGAGAATGCCTAGATTGGGCTGTGTGTCGACCTGCCATTCCAGGTGCAGAAGCACAAATGAACGGGTGTAGCACTTTTGTCTTCTGTCTGGCGCCAAGCGTAGGGAGAAGTGGAAAAGGGCGCTATAACGGTCGGAAGCTGACTGTTTTAGCTGTGATTGTAAGAGCGTTTGATTTTATGAGGAGTACTTTGATGGTATTGGCATTATAGTAACTTGCAGCTTTATTAGCAGCGGGCACGTGTTTTTGCAAAAAGATAAAGCAAGGCGCTGCAAATGAACTGTTTTCTACCTCTCAACTGGTTACATTGATTTGATTGATTATGGGGTTTAATGCACCAAAGCTACAATTGGACTATGAGGCGCGCCGTATTAAAGTACTCTGGATTAATTTTGACCTCCTGAAGATTTTTAAAATATGCCAAAATCTCGACATGAGCATTTTTGCTTTTTGCCTTTATGGTTGGGTCCCAGTCAGGCTGCACGTGCAATCAAAGCTCTTTTGGAGTTTTGTGATTGAAAATTTTGGCCGCATCAAATGACATCTTTTCGTCTTCACGTTTGTTTTTCTTTTGTTTTTCTTGTCTCATTTAGTGTAGCAAGCCAGCCCGACGGCTCGGCTAACATCGCTGGTCTCCATTAAAGTTATTCTCTCTCTCTCTAAGCCATTGTATTGGTGTTGAGTGCATAGATTTTTTACTGATTGCAAGAACATAGTGTATGTGATGATGCTCAAGTATCAATTTATATTTAAGGATCCCAGGAGAAGAAAAATATGAATGGTGCAAAATGAAAGGGTTCAACATGCATGGGACTACTTGATCATTACGAGTTGTGTGCCTATAGATGAAATGTCAATAAACCGTGCTGCAGTTTAGCGTCATCTAGTGCTGATCTTTTTTTTTCCAAGTCTGCATAAACTTAACTTATTGTTGTATGTAGTGTTGTTCACTTAACCTTGTGTGTTTCAAGTCTGTAATACTTAGTATATTTGGTAGCATTAAACAAAGGAACTCTTTTTGCTGTGCCTTTACTTGCCTAACTTTGGCCGAAAAAGGCTTCATTTCAAAACAGAAGACCGCGTTATAAGTGGAAATTACGGAAATGAAC
>NW_027526295.1:153383913-153492116 GCF_048455015.1 Haemaphysalis longicornis
CGTTCCAGTGGGTCGGCCAATAGGTCGCCAAATTGGCCGGCCAATGGAAACGCCAATGGGTGCCTAATACATTATTGGCCGACCAATTGGCTGACCAATTGGCCGACCCATTGGAATTCCAATAGGTCAGCCAATGGTTTTTTTTCGGCTGGGTGTGAACTTGCAGTGCACATTGAAAAAAATGTTTTGACGTTAACCCCCCGCCATTCTGATGATTTTTATTGATTATATACGGTTTAACGCGCCGACAAAACGCAGGCGATGAGGCGCGCCGTAGTGGAGCGCTCCGGATTAATTAAAACCCCTGGAGATCTTTAACGTGCGCCGAAATCTCGTACACATGGTCGTTTTAAGTGCAAATCACTTTAGGCACTCGCCTTGTGGTCCTAGCTCGCTCGCTCGACCTAAGTATATAGAGCACCAAGGCGGCGTCCCGGGGTAACGCTGTTGTTCGCGTCGTACCCCAGAGGCTTCGAAAACCAAGCAGTTTATATAGTCATAAGCGTTAGAAACTCGTGAAACGCTAGCGTTTGTCATACATCTTCCCGTTGTTTAGCGCAAATAAAAGTAAAGGTACATTTGAGGGAAAATATACGTAATTAACCAGCAGCGCCCGCGTTCCTTTAGTTAAGGACGCCCGTTGGGTTGGTTTTTATGATAGTAAACGCAAAATGTGGCAGTGCAACGCCGCCACGTGCGGGGAGAAAAGCATAAAGAGAACAGAACGCCCGCTGGCGCAGTTTCAGGCAGGGGGCGCGCGAGCTGCGAAGGCGGCAAATTTGAATTTCATGGGGTGGTAACCGTGAGCGGAGAACGGCGCTACAGCCCGTTATGGCAAATCACTGCTCTGCACTTCCGACAGCTTTCACATCGAGTGGAACGGCTTTAATTTTTTGCTTTTCGCCTCCAACAGAAAAGCTGCCGGAATCGAACCCGCGAGCTCGTGCTCAGCAGCGCAACGCCTTAGTCACTGAGCCGCCGCGGCGGGTCCCACCCACCATTCTATTTCCCATAAAAACAAACAACAGCATTCCCTATGGTCTCGTCTCCCGGACAGGCCAGCATGATCAATGGAGAACTAATATTATAGGCTCCGTGCTCTGGTGTTTCGAGCGCGGCCGCAGCGCCGCCGAGCAGTGGCGCCTTAAGAAATCGGATGTTGCACTCTTAATAAAAAAGGTCGTAAAATGGTAGTAACGGCCGTATTTACTAACTCCTTACGAACCTGACTACCCCGCAGTTTTGTACGTAGGCTCTGCCACAAACAACTGCATGGTTAGTAAATTAACTGAGTGTAGGAAGCAGTATGCACTAGATTAAGGTCGTGCTTATGACTAGGTTGTGCATGGCCAGTTAGTAAACGTATGTAGCTCAGAAGAGTGCTATGGCTGGGACTTTACTAGTGGGGGTAGTGGTGCTTACTGCCTGCTTCTGTTAGTAATTCTGACAAGTGCTACATTTACTACCTGCAGTTACTAAGTACCTAGTGTATACTGGGACAAGTAACTTGTTATTATTCCATTAGTGAATGCCCCGACCCTTTTTTTAAGAGTGTGGTCAGCCCGGTCAGCCCGAAGGAGCGGCTGTACCGGGCGGAGATTCCGCAGTCGTTGTGAAAAAGTCGAGCTAGTAGTGCGTATTTCTGTATGTATTGCTGGGTCTACGGCTACCGCAACATTTTAAAAAGGTTGCGAGGAGGCTGATGAAAAAATAGTTTATCTCGGTTTCCTTGAAATGAAGCCGAAAGGCGATAGCGATGAACCCGCACAGTGCGACGAGCAATGTAAACAACGCCGATCGACTTCTGGCCATAAGCGTTCGTTTTGCTGTTTTGTGTGAATGTGGTTTATATATACTCGGGGATCTTGTTTCTGTGCACACCCGCTATCAACTTCGGGGGGGACCTGCGACAGCCGGTGCCCGGCGGAACTTGCAGAGGCAACGCGAGCTCCATCGGGAACAATCCAGCGCGCCAGCGTACACCCCAGCAATCTTACCTGAGTGCTACGGAATATGACGCAGCGTAACGGTCGACACAAAACTGCAGTGATCCCACAGGCAACCACCGCAGCTAAACGAATGGTCCATTAATATGCGCGTCAATCATCTTAAAGCAGTGACGGTATCGGTCGTTTTCTTTTTTCTTTTTTTGTCGCTGAGCTTATGCCTCCCCGGCATTTTGGCATTACGTGTTGCTTATGCTTTCGCAATCTGTATCGTTTATTCCTCTTCTGTATTATGGTGCTCATCGCTGCTTACCCTTTCCTAGGTGTACGCGCGGAGTTTCTGCCCGTGCGGCCTCGGCCGCTGCTTAGACGCAGATATCGCGGCCAACTTCATACGACTAACATTTCGCTGATTCGCACAGAGCTGGAACACCGGCGTTGATACCGGCGCTAAAATTTGGCAATAGCTGCCTGGTGCTCACCGTTATGAGTTGACGAACATAGCAACTGCATCAGCATGTTTACGCGAGCCGTGGCACCCGGCCTTGCGCGTGCAGCTTCCCCCGCCTACCTCGCTTAGACTCACTGAACTCATAATAAAGTGCCGAGATGCGTGAGCCGCGTGTTTACAACAGAACTCATAACCATTCACTGTACCCGCCTTTAACTAAAGGTCGCAGCCCAGGGTCACGCCTGTTATGTGCCCAACGCCATTGCTGGAAACATGGGATGGGTCCGTTGCGTTCGCTAGCTCCTCCCGGACGCAGTAAACATCGTTTGCGGCGTGTAGCTGGCGACCGCGTTTTGAGGTTTTAACGAGCCAATATCTCCCACCTCTCTAAAACCGTTAAAACGAGCGCACTGGTTTGAGCAATCAGTAATCGGAGCGTAGCACGGGCAGTACGGGGAAGGGCGCAAGCGACGACCACAACATCCGATAAATGCCTTCAGTGGCCGTAGATGGCGCTAGTTGTTCAGGCGCTTGTGTCGCCACCATAACAGCGCACGGAGCCTATAGAACACCATGCTGAGCTCGCAAACTTTACGAAAAGCGCGTTTCTAGAAGAGAATGATGAGGTGGCTTAGTGTTAAAAAAGTTCGAATGATGTACTAGACCCATTCCAGTGGTCCCATCACTGCTTGTCAGTGGCTTTCTTTTTCTATGCCGTTTTAACTTTTGTTGTGGCTCTTGCTTTAATTGTTGGCTTCTTGTGTCAATTTGGGCATTATTTGACGTGAAACACGGCAAAACCATATCCCGGAAAGTGTGTCTAGGCCTTGTGTCTGCAAAAAATGCGTAATTCGTTAAATTGATACAATTAATCGTTATATTTGCGTAAATGTAGAATGTTGGTAGCATTAGAACCGACAAGAACCCATTAAAACAAAACATTTGCAGGCTTGCAGTCCTTCCACTATTGTGCAGATGGAAGACCATCGAAGCTGTATTGGTGGCAGGGGCGTAGGGAGGGGGGTTTATGGGGCTTCAGACCCCCCTCCCCCCGAAATTTTGTCGCGCTGTCATGCACCGCCACAAAGGCAACCATCTGCACCGGAAACCATCCTAGAAATTTGTCTAAAATCCCAGGAATCCTTTCTGGAAAGCGCACCTACTCTCCCTTGGTGGCCCGTTTCCCTCCTGACATGCGTAACTCCCATGCAAGGCCTTCATCCTCGGGGGTGTTCTGTGAGATCGCGTTCCTCGACGCGACGGAGATTCGCGGGCGGAACCGCAGCCCTGGCTGCTTCAGCCTCCATACAGCCAGGGCCGCCGCCGGAAAGCACTTCGGGGTTCGTCTCCCACCCCCTCCCCCACTCTATATGTTGGAAATTTGCCTGCGAATTCTTTGCTGCGGCGCCGTTCATGCGACAAAACGACCTGTTGCCACAGCTACAAAAAGTAGGTCGATTTGCAGCACGAGCCGCGCCGCAGCAGAGAATTCGCTGGTAAATTCGCACCATGTAGAACGGGCGTTCTGTATAAATGTACACTGTGTTGCCAGTGGCACTTTGTTGGCTCCATCAAAATATAATATTCTCGCTTTTGTCACCACAAATGGACATTTTAACGCTCTTTTTGTATGTTTGACTAATTCCTGTGCAATTATCCATAGTCCGCGAAGGCTGGCAAGCTGCTCCTACGCAATATATTGGCACAGCAGACAGCGGCGGTAAGATTTGTCCCTAACCGTCGCATGTGTGCAAAAAAAAAAAAAAAAGAAAGAAAGAAATTCTTGGATGGTAAAGCGACAATAAAATAAAACGTCCACCCACAAGTTGTTTGTTTCGTGCTTTTCAAGCCCGATGCGTGTTTTGTTAGATCTAAATAAATTGGTTCCTTACATCAATGTTTTTTTGCTCCTTTGTTTGTTAGACATATATGTTAATATTTGTTCTAAATTTCCATATTTTTTATATGCTATTTCTTCTTATCTAATGATGATCGTTGGATTTTTTTTGGCGCTAGACCAGCTAGGGCAAAGAGCACCAAGCAAAAGTGATTACCACCAAACAGCAGGTATTAAAACGTGTAAGTCAGACAAATAGTAAAATGAATTAAAGGTGATGGTGATGGCTGCATAGGGCCTATTTCTTCATATCTAGACGGAACAGAAAATTGCAAGCAGTGATATCAATTCTGCCACAATTGTCGGAACATGCGAATAATTTCTTTACGGAATACTTTATTTTCCTTGTTCTTGACTGTACTAGCGTCGTATTTCCTGTTAATAGTTAGAAATTTCAGTTAATAGTTATGTTTATTATCAGTTAATAGCTATGTATTTATTATACATATTTTTAATCGCTTCGAAAATCGTATGGAGGAGGTTTAGGTGAAATCTCAGCCCCCCCTCCCCATGCAAAATTTCTGGCTGCGGCCCTGATATATGTGGATATTGAGATAGGTATGCCAACTTGCTATACTGATCGTGTAGAGACACATACACATAACGTTTGCATAATTATTTTCTAATGTAATCCTCATATAATTTCCTTCGTGGTAGTTTCGGTAAACCCAAGAGTTACAGCTGTTTCCTGTAACCATACACTCTCCGTAGACGGCCGTTTATTGAGAGAAAACTGGAATTCTGTAACGTTTGCAACTTCGCTGTAATTATGACAAGTGATTGAAACTCGTCGTAATGGTAGAGGTGCCCCAATGACCAATTTGGTGGGGGTGGTGAAAACGTTTTATTGAGCCGGAACAAAGTTAGCTGAACCGTTCCTCTCTTGCGGGGGGGGGGGGGGGGGGGGGGGCGTCCTCAGTCCAGGAGGCCCTGGGCACGTGCGGTCAGTTGCGCCCGGGATATGAGCTCTAGCTGGTCACCCAGGTCGCCACTAGCCAGCTGGCCGTCCCACTGCTCAGCGGTTGGGTTGGGAAGGGAGGGGGAGTAGAGTTGGGGTTAGCTAGCACTCCCACACCATGTGGTATAGGGTGCATGGGGATGGGCAGTGTTTGCATTTGGGAGGGTACTGTGCAGGATAAATGGCATGAAGGCGTGTGCCATGGGGAAAGGTGTTGGTTTACATCCGCCGTAAGATGCACTCGTCGGTCGTGGGAAGTACGTTCGGATGGGGTGGAGAGAAGTGCTGGCGTTGTCGGCGTAAGTGGGCTAGGATGTCAGCGTAGCGGAGGGGTATGGGCGGAGAAGCACTTGGGTCGTCAGCTTCCGAGGGTGCCCGGGGTATGAGGGCGCAACCGCCAATTTCAGCACGATTTTTTTTTTTCAGGGTACATATATTAAGTTGAGAGCTCCAGGACGTTTTGCACATTGCAAGCTCTGGAGCGAGTGCAGGTGATTTTAAAGACAATAGCGCTTCTTGGGGCTCCCGGCCAAAGTGAAACAAACTGCGCAATAGTCTTATATACCCACAGGCAAACCTGAACGCCTAAGTCCAGTGTCAATGTTCATACTATTCAACACTGTAGAAAAAGAACAAGACATTACGCAAACATGAGGCAGAAATCAATACATAAGTTATAACTGCCGTGTTCCTTTATTAAAAAATTCGTGGATGCTTGGTTTTTACGATAGCAAATGAAATACTACATCAACTGCAGAAAAACGTCGCCTGCTGTTACCCGCACTCCTGGCGGCATTTAAGAAATCACACGGCAACAGCAAGGAAAGGTCCCACTAGATAGTTTCGACGTTCCTATTGGAACGTTCCTAAAGGGGGTTCTATAAATGTTGTAGTAGGGTGCCTCAATTTACGCGCGTCTTCACTGTACGGCAGCGCTGGCATCGAGACACCCGACTTGGAGCACTGGAACGCCGCGGTAGAAAGTTTGAATTGACTCGAGCAAACTTCTAGCGTGTTATCTTGGCAGGAACGAGACTGTAGAGGAACAGCATGAGAGCGAGAAAGAGAAGGGAGGCATTTACTTGGCAGGGGCAGTCGACTATCGTCTTTCGTCGACATTTGCAACGAAAGGAGCAAATACGCGGCCATTTTTTTGTCGACGCAACACGATATCTACGAACGCAATTTTGGCCAGAGCCCATCTCAAGGCAACGTCCCTATAAAACAACCAAAACAACAAAAATGATCACTACTACTACTACAAAAAAAATCATTCTTGTCCGCCTGGGAGCTTACTTTTCCCCATTACGGAGTGTACGTACGTGCAGAGAAGCCTTCTGAGCGGCTGCTGGATATAAAAAATAAGCCCCACTGTTTGAAGAATGCGAAAATCAAATAGTAATGGCAACATCTAATTCGTGCTGGCAAATATATAAGTAGCGTCGCCATTTCTGCGTCACGGTGGTGAAAAAAAAATAAAAAAAAGAAAAAAGGAAAAATTATGAGCTATTCCCCCTTGTGAAGGAAGGCGACACAAAGCTTAGCTGAAATAATGAGGCAATTTTGTTTCTTTTGTGCGTGGATGGAGGTCATACCTAGGAAAGACACATACATACACGCACATGCTTCTATTTTGACTCTACCGAGCTTGTAAATGGTGCATATAACCAATCTACTTAAAATGTGTATCCAAATGATAAGACTTGTTTGATGCCCAAATCATGTTTTGAAAGGCATGCGACTTTGAAAGGCATGGAGCTAGATCCCCCTCAAGTATTTTTACGTGCGGGCTCGGGCCCCCCTGCTTGATGCCCCATTGAACTTTTTTTTGCAAATTACGATCTCCGCGCTCCTATAAATTTGGCTGCTCCACGACGTGACAGTAACCAATTTTACTTTGATAACACTCACAAGGCACGAAAGTAGCCACGGATTGCCGGACTGCCACGCTGACGCTGGCCTGTTTGGCGGCAACTTCAGACCGCGGGAGCCGTTTGTCAATGTCCGTGGGCAGTCTCAGCCTTTCTTATGCGGGATTACTGTATATAGGCATTTTAGCGACTCAGTGTCGCGACGCGGTGGACAATTGCCGGCTGGGGTCGTTCTCTCCGCAGGACAAAACAGTAAAAGGAAGCCCGCGGCTCCAAGTCAGCAAAGGATATTTACTTGCCATGGTTTGGCGGTCGAAGCAAGCGCGTCTCATCAGTAAGTGAAGGCAGTAAACGAGATGACGAGGACCAGCGAGGGTCATTTCTGACCAGTATTTCGTGTGTGCGCTTGCACCGAAAGGGGTGATGGAGCGGCAGTAGCGGTCCCAGAGATCGGTTTTTGGGGGCGGGGGGGGGGATTTTTTTTTGGGGGGGGGGGGGCAGGCGAATTAAGAATCGCTCCCCTCCTTGCGCCAATTCTGCGGTGGTGGTGATAACCATGGAGGCGTGTGCGCGTATGCGGGGCAACCCTCTGGGATTTAACTTCGCGCAAGTGGAATGCTTAAAAAAACTAAAAATAAGAAACTGAGGACCTCTTTGGGGGGGGGGGGGCGACCGCCCCCTTCGCCCCCCCCCCCCTGGGACCGCCACTGCGGAGCGGACGATGCTACCTACAGAAGAGGCGGCGCCAGACAGACGAGCATGCCCCCAATGGATGACCAATTCGCTCTCGAAGGTGACAAGGGAGGCGGTGAGCGAAAGCGAAAACCGCATGAAGGGGATTTTGGCAAAGGGCGCCGCGCCGCTGTGACACCTTCGCACTGTGCACTGTGACACTTGCACAGTAACTTTGCACTGTGACACCCCTTTCTCCCCACTTCCATGCTTTGCCGACACTCTTGCCGCCGGGTTCGCCGGCAAGAGTGTTGTGTGTAGTATGTTGTGCACATGTAGTCCTGACTTTCGCACAAGCCGTGTTAGATCTCCTGAGTGGAAAGGGACGGTTTGGGTGAACGTAAAACTTGCAGCGTTGTACGGAACGGCGTTCCTGGAACTAGCTCCTTTTTGGAGGAACCAAGGAACGCCACCGTTCTATTAAGGGTCGGTGGAACTGCAGTGGTAACTCGTTAGGTTTTAGAAGGAACGGCAGGAACGGCGTTACTTCTGCAAACGTTACATCTCTAGCAATTGGCTGTTTTCTATGCCAAGGCTCGAGTACAAAAAAAACCACAAGTCGCTACTGTGTTTCTCTTCCTATAAGCTGGCCAATTTCTCGCCCTTCAGGGAACGTGCTTCCTCCAAAGTCAAAGGCAGAAGAATAACCACGCAGCGGGCAGCAGCTTGTGCTTGCTTTCATGCCGGTTGCGCTTAGGCGTCGTTCGACGGGTGAATAGCGCAGCCGCTAGAATGCTTTTCACCTTTCATCGTTTGTGTGGGGAGGCCAAGATGCGGGTCTGGCCGATAGAGTTGTTCCCTGCCGCGGAAAGGTTTGTAAGTCCGAGCGGCGCTGCAGGTACCTTGTGAAACCACGGTATATATTGTCAGGGGTAATTACCGCATTAGTGCGCGCGAGCCGCGGGTGCGTTGTTGTCGCGAGAATCGCTGTGAGGTCCTTCGAAGGGTCACAGGGAATGCAGGTTCGGACCCCTCAAAGGAAAACGTGAGCTCGTTGTCGCCAGTTGCTTAATCCCAATGTTTAAGCTATCATAGATCCCACACAGTTCCATGCGAGATGAGGCGACCAACGACATAAAGACAGAGCTTTCTGCGGTGACCGAGCCATCCAGCGCAGATCTTGCCCCCTCGTCCGCGCCCGAGGATTTCTTTTGATTTGGACAGCAAACCCTCCGAGCCCAGGCAGAGGATGAGCTGCCGCGGTACCTGCTGGTACCAGTTGACTACCCGCTGTCGCAGATGAAGAACTTCGAGGGGCTGAACCAACTACCGCTGATCCAAGTACCACACGGCAGTACCCTCAAGGGGTTCCGTAGAACAGCTCTTCAACATTCCCAACCACGCGTTGCCGAAACAGCGGGTCCGTCGGTCCGACTCCAAGATCGAGATGCAACTTGCTTAGTTCAAACAAGGGACTCTACTTAGTTACGATAATGCATTCGGGCATTTTTTTTCCCCAGTAATTGCCTTCACATTTTTTATTGATTCTAAATTTTTGTCTCTTCTGCCATATCCTGTAACTTTGTTACGTACTTAACTTTTTTCTGCTTGAAGAACCAAAGAATCTGTCGTTTCGGAACCACGGCACGTGTTTTCTTGTTTTCTCATTACTTTTTATTTATTTGTGGTTATTTATTTTACTTTAGAGTGTCGCACTTTGAGTCCGACTATATTTTTATAGTGTAAATAATTTTTGCTCTCGTGATTAGGCTCCGTGTTATTTCGTGTGCTTTTTCCTTATGTGTATTTCTAACCACCGTAACTGATTCGTGCGTCGCGTCCACATACTTGGCTTCCTTTGGTTGTTTCCTTTATCTACTACCCTGATTGTGTTCGGCATAGTTTTTAATTCTTGCACGTAGGTTACGTGTGTCACTACACTGTTGGCTCTTATTTTTTCTTGTTATCCTCTTCCGACCTAAACTTGAATTGCGAACCTTGAAGCCATTACTTGTTCTGCTGTGTTTTGTTACTCGCAAGTTTGGGCTGTATGATTCGCAGAGCTTCACTTTTGTAACTCGCTCACCAAATTGCCTAAAGGGGCCTGTAAGGTATTTTTAATAAACTGCAATCAGCATTCATTAAAGGCCTATGTATTGTTCATTTCGACGCGGTTTCTAATGTAAGACATTTAGTTACGTTCCTGCATGTTGTGGGGAGCGCCTGGGCACGACACCTTCTGGTCTAGGGGGTGTCGCCCGGAGCCCCTCGCCATGGGCTCCCTTCCCTCGCCCTCCTCGCCTTCCGTGCGGCCACCGGGCCACAAGACGTGGAGACGTCGGCACCCGAGGGATGGCGCTGGGGGACACGGGGCAGAAGCAGCGATGGGGAGGAGCGGGCGGTGGGGCTGAAGAGCCGCGCGCGGGGACTCGGAACTGGGGACGCAGAGTGTTCTTGGATGGTGTGTGTATGCCCGGACGGGCGACAGCGTGGAGGATGTAAGTAAAGAGTTCTTTCACGCAACCGCAGTGTGCCTCATTCCTGGGCATGCCGTAGAGAGCAGGCCCACAATGTCAAGCGGGGCCCACAGCCCCACGACCGCATGCATAGTGGCAGAGGAGAAAGGGTGCTTTGTGTCTGCGCGACGCGCTTGGTGGTGGTGTCGATGGGAGAGACTAGTGTCACTAAATAAGGTTTTTAGTGACACTAGGAGAGACAAAGCCGCCATCCCTTCGGCTTCTTTATCTGCAGTGCCCGTCATGGCCGCCATGTCATCTGCGTATATGCGTTTCTCCAGCCGGGGCCGCACGAACGCTCTCTGCTTTGCCCTGGCGGCGTACGAAAGCGTGCAGTTGGCATGGTCGGCATGGTCGGGGCCGAAGGAGCGACACGAACGGCACAAAGGGCGTCTTGCAGCTCATACGGTGAGACCCCATATGGTAGTATCGGGCATCCCTGTACGGCCGCCTGATGTGGGATGTTCTCCAGCGACGTGGGGCTGGACGAGATGATGTGATAGACACTGCTCGCTCCTGTCATGTGCGCGAGCCCGTGTTTTCCAGCCGCCACGTGTTGAACACGACCGGTAAGCTCATGGGGATTGCAAATAAATTTGTATCACCTACCAGGAACACTAGAAGTGCTTTCAATGTAAATTTTATGCTTCCTGTAACACGAAATACTTATGGCTAACGGGTATACGACGATATTGCAGAGCAAAATTGCGCAGCAGTTTGCTTGGAGACATAATAATTGCCAACAACTTTCTGTCTTGACTAAAAAAGTGCTACTTTGCCTGCACTGCGTGGAGTTCGTTTTATTTGTTCCATCTAGCATCGTAAAATTTCATCTAATTCTGCAGTGCACGAATTCACTCTCGCTTGTCGATACCGTGCAAAGTTTGCTGCTGTATTTTATGCGCATGCAGCGAGTCTACACAGTGGCAGTGGGTCTACGCTCCCATTGGCCCAACATTTTTTTATGCGTGTTGCTAATACCGAACAGCTGAAGATTATAATAATAATACAAAAACTAGTCTCGACCCAGTGGCTCTGACGGCATCGTCGGAAAAGTCGATTCTGGATACAAATCAGTTCGTTTTATTTTACAAACATATGTTGCATGCATGTATCCACATGAATTAAATCCACGAAAAGTTGGGTACAGTTATAGGAATTTCATGGTTAAAAATACGGGTCTAGGTCTTTTCTGTACAGGGCAGTTCAGTACAGCGCGTTTCGGTATACGGTCTTTTCGGTGCACGGACATTTTGGGACACGGGCGTTTCAGGACACGGGCGTTTCGGAACAGGACATTTCGGTACAGGGCGGTTCGGTACAGGGCGGTTCGGTACGAAAACTAATTTGAGCGAGTGTTTGAGGCAGCAAAATTCGCGTGCGTTTTTAACATGGAAGTTACAAGCACGCAAATCGAACTTGTTCATTACAACGGTTGTTGCTCGTATTTCTGCGTTATTTTAGGCCAGTAAAAATTTATGTGGCCTAGCCAAAAAATGCCTATTTATTTGCGTAACAATAACCAGAAAAAGTATAGCTCGTTCATTACTTCGTCTCTTTAGCGACAGCAACTATTTTTTGCACTTTCCAGAAACTACAATAACAGCTGCGTAATTAAGCGCCACCGCAGGGCAATGGAATTCTGTATCTTTCCAACGTAATGACCAAGAAGATCTTACAATATTTTGGCATTCTGTATTTGTGGGCGTTGCTTTCTCCCGATAACGCAGTGCACATACGATTCACTATCAATTCATTACCGAAGGCATTGTCGTACATTGTCGCACGCTTCCATCCCGGCCTTATCGTCGTTAGCAGTTACATATATGCTGGGTTTACTGTTTCTTTGTGAATTGGAAGTTGAACAGGCTCTTGTATAATATTCAAAGCTATCTTCGATGTTTTCTGCAACCTACATAGATATATTCTTTGCAAGGACAGGTCGCTTGTGATTTCCAGACGGTTCTGCCCGAAATTATACTTGTCATAATTTGGTCGGGTTTTATAAATGGCACCTGCAGCTCTACACCATCAGTATTTTTTTAAGACGATACTCTTTCTTGGGCTCATTAAACGCGGGAAATTTGGCCTCTCTGTGCGTCAGTTAGTGCCAACGAACTCCAGACTTACCCCCCCCTTTCCAAACCAACCTTCGAACAGTGGAGGGCTTCCCTGGCCAGCCTGGACCCGGATATCCAGCTTAAGTTGGTGACCCGAGCACGGACGGCCAGCCGAAGTCAAGGCATCCCAGACTAGGGACGCCTTCCACGGAGCGAGGCCCACACATCAGCCTCTGCTGGAGAAATAAAAATATTAAATGCAGAGCATTTCTTAGCCTCGCCTCTTCCTGCGTCGGACGGCGTCCACAGCTCCGCGTCCGCAGCAGGTGCGCCTCTCCTCCTTCCCTCCTATCTCTCAACAGCAGCTGGCGCGCGCATGCGTCGTAGTCAGCCCGTTCGCTCCGTCGCGGTCTCGGCGTAACAGGTGCGTGATAGCAGCGCGGTGGGGCGTGGAAGGGTGCGCGCTGCTTGCGCATGCGCGCTCTCCCCCCCGTACTGCTCTCCCTCTACTGCGCGCGCTGCAAATATAAAGCGGCGAGCGGTCGCTCGTGCTTCAGTCACTGCGCTGCTCCTTCCTTCCTTGGTTAACGCTCGCCCCCACGTTTACTCGTGTCTGCTACTCCAGCATCACGGAAGAAGCGATGGAAGCAACACTGCCTTCAACCAGTACTGAGGCCCCAATGCTCTGCATTTACTCGTGTTCCCCTCGCGGGAAGGCGCGGGAATTTTTTTTTTCTTTCTCTCTCTGTCTGCCGGCCTCCATGTCCCTCGATACAGGCCCCCGGCCAAAGTTATTGCCGAAGTTGAACGATACGTTTATAGGTAGTATTTTATAAATGCGTTGTCGATTAACGTGTTGTGACTGTGTTGACTATAGCTCGCATCATACATTCGCGGGTACTTTAAACGTATCGGGACCCGTAAAGGCCGTGGATCTGTCAGTCCGTTCTTGTTATAAGCCCCCTGAAACAGCAAATCACGAAATTTTCACAAATCATGGGAAGAAGCTTTTCTTTTTAGTATTTTTTTAAACCTTCGCTCCCCCTCCCCCCACAGCTTCAGAAAAACTGTCCACCTAGAATAACCGCCCACGATTTTAACGGTCGAAATTTGTGTGCTCGCTTTTCAAAATTTACTTTCGTTGAACTTTCTAAAAATCCATTATTCAAATGAACAGCCCCAATCTTTTATTTTCAGTGTTGCTGAAAAATTCGAATGAGTGATTGTTCGTTGATTTTCCGCCTTGCAAGTATTGCGCTCTTCCAGGTACGAGGCTTCCCGTCGACAGAGAGAGGAAGAGTAGAACTTTAATTCGAATCCACTTCGAAAGGAGGATGTAGCTTATCCTCTTCCTCAGGTGGCAGCCAGGAGCCCGTGGGCCCCAGCGGCACCCTCGGCCAGCTGGATTACTTTCTTCTGGATCTGGGGGTTCTGAGCAGCGCGGTCTCCCAACTCAGCGGTCCCGTTATGTCTAGCGATGAGAGGCAAAGTAAAATGAGGGCCATGAAGACCGAAGTTTGAAGTATAGCAAGCGCGTTCGTACAAAATAACAAGAAAGGGGGAAAGCATTGGGATTGATTACCAGGGAACGAATCCCTCTTCGGAGAAGGCGATGGAGCAGCGCACCATACACAAAAATACGGAAATACTAAATATTCATCGTCTCGCGGGGAACTATTTTTGATTTGCACCCTCACGTTTCCCATCCCGTCGTCGCCCACGTGATCGCTTTCGCTTCGGCGGATTCTGCGAAAAAAACATGCCTTGGCACCCCGAATGGTTGAATTGGCTAGCTGTAGCTGCAGCACGTAATTAGCGGCACGAATGGCAGGGGTGGCCCAATCCAAGGGCGAGCATTTTAGGCAAGCTTCGGCGAACGCGAGCGCCATGCACGCTCCTCCGCCGCTTCCCGTGCGTCCAGAGAAATTCGGGAAAGACAGGTGACTGACCCCCACGGCGATCGTCCATCGGGATTCCGCAGCCCCTTCGGTCCAAAATTTTGGTACAGAATAAAAAATTTACGGGTTTAAGGAGTTTTCGGTGCATGAACATATCAGTTTGTTCTTTATTTTGTTTTTGTTTTGAATTTTTTTTGCACAGGATCTCCATGAATTATTTTTTTAAAGACAGCATCTGAGCTCTTATTGTCATTATTTAACGCCTACTTATGAATCCGCGTACTTTTCAAGCGATATCTCCTGTAAATATTTGTTGAGGACAGTTCCTCAATTCTCTTTCATTTGTTTATTTAATTTTCTCATAAGTGCTCTTTGAATTGATTTTTCAATTACTGAAGATTATTTTAATTTTGTTTTTTGAGTAGGGAAGTTCTTTTTCACAAAAGTACCGAATGTGAGCTGCGATCCAACGTCGCTCCTAATCGGGGACGCTGCTTTGACGTGGATGCCTGCTGCGGAAAATATTTCTTACTTGCTGAGCTCTTTTACGTGCTGTTAAAAAAGTAAACACCTATCTTATAAATGAGAATGAAACGGTTTACCAGTGCTCTTAAAGCCCATTATCATTCGGAATAGTAGCGCTAAAGTGTTACACTTCTGGTTGTTCACTTACATCATTCCACGCGAGTTGAGTTCAGCAGCTCATGATAACCTGCTGCATGCCTGTTGCAGTCGGCACTTGTTCTTTTTACACCATGCGTTTTTTACATCATAATGTCGCGCGGACACCTGCTTCTGCGAACATATCATTTAGTCGGTGATATTGTGCGGCTCAAAACAGTACTGCCGCGGGAGCTGCAGGTGACATTGGTCTCAGATAACATCACGACCATATTATGGCAATTATACTCTGCGACAAAACACGAACAATTCCAAATGAGAAGCCCTTCCGAAGATGAATATTTGTATGTATGCTGCAGAAAACATTGCGGAGTGCTTTGAACGTCGTTACACAGCATTTCCAACTTTTGGTTCACAAACACAATAAACCCGCCGCAGTCCCTGCTAACTATACGAAGAAGTCGGGACGGAACCGTGCGGCAAGATACAATAGGTGCCTTCCGTAATCAATTTCTAATAACGCCTTAAGTACTTGCGTTATCGGAAGGAAGCAACGCACACAAATGCAGTATTCCAAAAAATTGCAACTTCGCCATTACGTTATAAAGGCACAGGAGTTCCTTTCCCCGGGCAGTAGTATTCATTTCCGCAGCCGTTGTCGTAGGGACTCCGGAAAGTGGAAAAAGAGAATAGTTACTCTCACTGATTTTCGAAGAAAGTTCGAGTCAAACCCTGCCGTAACCGGCATGTAGTAAGTGAAACGATCCTGGCCAATCCCCCAAGTGGGTATGCGCCACAAACTGCGCAGGAGGCCGCCTGGTTCTTGCTGCGGCAGGAAACTAAACATCCCCCTCGCGAGGGGCACGATCAAATGCAGAGCATTTCCGGGGGCGCACGACGTTAAGTAGTTTGCGTTACGTTAATGTTGTTGCACTTGTTTCTGTTGGTTGTTGTATTGTAATTAAATGAGGAGACGTAATTACGTGGTCACGTGACATCATTTATTAGCAGGTGGGTATGATTATTGTGGCGCGGTGGGAAGAGCACCATGTACCTCGCGTTCCGCCCACAGGTAGTGAATGCGTTGTATCAGCAGCTTCTTGACGTAGTTTGAATGAGTCAAGGATATAACGCGCGTTCGTAGCCCTCCATTCTGTGTCGGCTTTGTGGCGCAGTGGGTAGAGCACCATGTACCTTGCGTTCCGCCCGCAGGGTCGTGGGATCGAAACCAGGCGCCGCGGTAAGTATTATTTTTTTTTATATAGTGTAGGGGGAGGGGTGCGGACGACGATGGACAACTAGAACGGGTGACATCGTGAGTTAAAGAAATGCTCTGCATTAAAAAAAAAAGTGATAATAAGTCGTCAAAAAACGAGTGAAAAAACACGATGATACTGTCACTGATTTGTTATATAAAATACTGGTGGTGATAAGAAGTCGCTATGAAAGAACCAACTGCTGGCCTTAAATAACGCAGAATTTCGAGCAAGATAAATAGGTACGAATTGCGTGCTTGTAACCACCCCGTAAACAACGCGCGCAGCCTAAAGCGCTCGCTGAAATACCCGTGTCCCGAAAGGTCCGTGTCCCGAAACGCCCGTGTCCCGAAACGCCCGTGCACCGAAAAGACCGTACCGAAATGCCCTGTACCGAAACGACGTGTACCGAAAAGACCGGAGCCGTAAAAATACAAAAAAAAAAAGGTAAAAGAAAAGGTTTCGTCGGACGTAACTCTAGACACTGCGAAAGAGTCTAGAGTTACGTCCGACGGAGCACAAATGTTAAAATGAAAGTTACGTACGACGAAACTTTAACCCAATGTTTTGAGTTACTTCCGAAGCAGCCTAAAATGGAAATTAAAGTCACGTCCGATAGAACCGAAAGTCAAAAATTAAACTTTCGTCCAACGTAGCTTTACCCAAATGCATCGAGTTACGTTCGACGTAACCTGAAAATGAAAATGAAGTTGCGTGAGACGCTTTCCACAGTAAAAAAATTAAAGCCGTTCCACTCAATGTTAAAGCTGTCGGAAGCGCAGAGCAGTGATTCGCCATAATGGGCTGTAGCGCCGTTATCCGCTCACTGCTACCACCCAATGCAAATCAAATTTCCCGCCGTCGCAGTGCTCGCCCCCGCCCCCCCCCCCCCCCCTTCCTGCCTAAAACTGCGCAAGCGAGAGTGCTGTTTTTTTTTTTTTTTTGTGCTTGCTTTTCGTCCCACACGCGCCGGCGTTGCATTGCCACTTTTTTTCGCTTACTATCGTAAATGCCAACCTAACGGGCGTTTTTAACTAAATTAACGCGGGCGCTGCCGGTTAGTTACGTATATTTTGCCTCAAATGTATACCTGCAGTTTTCTTTGGGCTAACCAACGGGGAGTTGTATGACAAGCGCCAGCGGTTCACGAGTTTGGGACGCTTATAACTATATAAGCCGCTTGGCTTTCGAAGCCTCTGGGTTACGTCGAGACGACGGAACGCCGTGCGATTCTACTTGGGTCCAGCGAGCGAGCTACGACGACAAGGCGAGCGCCTAAAGTGCTCTGCACTTCAAATTCAGAATGCGAGACGGCTTTGCGCAGCCCGAGGCGGCGTTCCTTTCAACCACGTCCCACAAAGGTTGCGCTGCGCAGCAGACGACAAGACAGGCGGGAGTCCCGACAGGACGGCGACGCCGAGAAGGCATTCCGGGAAAGACGCGGGTATTGTTTCGGCGTCCGGTCGTTTTTTCGTTTTGAAGGACGCGCGGAAGGGGGAAGCGCAAAAAGGGTTCGGAGCTCCGTCCCGCCTGTCCGCGGCGCCTGGTCGTCCGTAAAGAAACGAGGCGTCGGGTTTCTCGCTGCTTTCCGCCCCCCACTTCCACGCTGCCCGTCTCGATGGCCTGGCTTTTACAAAAGGCAGCGGGCACGAGACAAATCCCATACTGCCGCCCCGCGTGACGTCATTATGACGGCTTAGTGACGTCGTAATAATAACAGTTGTAATTATTTTGCGTAGTATATTACGAAATACACATTTTTAAGAATTTCAATTGAAGATTTAAGGTACATTCAATTGCTAGAAGTTTTTTAAACAAACCATTTTTGTTCTTGCGGGAGCAGCCGGCGCTGCTGCTGCTGCAGCTCTATCGCGTAGGCCCTATCCGAAATTGGGACGAAGCCGCTATTTTCTCAGGCCGACAATGTGGATAAAACGGAGTTCATAATGCTAGATACACTGTTTGAAAACGTGAGAATGTTGCTTGAGTTTAAAGGTCAACTGCACTCAATTTTTTTTTGTCCAAATAAGTAGTATATGCTCCTAAAATCACCATGGCGAAATCCTTAGCTTCGTAATCACACAGAGCGCTAGGTACCGCCGTTCAGAGTACCTCCGAGCAGACGACGTTTGCACCTGGCGGAGAGTCGCCGTAACAAGTTCCGAGCAGCCTGTGACGGAGGTTGGGGAACCTGTCCCGTGAAGCTCGCGCTTCTCCGGCGACTTGCAGGGCGCTCCGCCGGGCGCAGGGATACGTTCGCCCGGGGTTTCTCTGCTACACCAGCGCGCTGTACTGGCGTCGCCATCAAATGTTTAAACTAGCCGCATAGGCAGTAATATCTCCCATTTCTCTCAATGCAAAAAAAAAAAAAAAAAAAGAATGAGTAGAAGCCTAAACCTATTCAGGCGCTTGCGAACGTGTTGGAGTTATAGCAAAACTCTTTTTACTTGAAAATAATATTTTTACTCAAAGAAAAAAATAGCGCCAAAGGAGCACTTGCCTTACATTTGTCATTCCTATTGCATTTACCACAGAAAAAATATATATATATTATAAATTATTGACCATTTGCACTTCCGCGTCCAATATTGGCCTCATTTGGGCTAGCCCAACGCCACCTCTATCCTGTAGACATTAACAAAAGTTTTACGACCCAAACAGAGTTCTTGTACACGCGGCTATAAACATTTTTGCGAATTTTGTCTCACTAGCTAAGTGAACCAAAATCAGCCTTACTCGTAGTAACAAATACACCCGCACAAATATTGGCCGTCGTATTTGGGAAGTGACAAACAGAGTTCTTGTACACGCGGCTATAAACATTTTTGCGAATTTTGTCTCACTAGCTAAGTGAACCAAAATCAGCCTTACTCGTAGTAACAAATACACCCGCACAAATATTGGCCGTCGTATTTGGGAAGTGCGAAAACTAAACTGCTCCTCTACTAAACAATAGATTATATTTTTGTTCGATTCCCAAGTGAAGTATTTACTTTGAGCGTTAAATTTAGTTTATTTGAAAGTAAAACGTTTTCAACAGTACCTGTCCTTGGTTAAAGTAGAAAACAGCGGTAGATGGGGAGTGTTTTCGTGTTTTAGTGCGTCATTTAGCTCTGGAGGCGGGATTATAGTTTCAGATCCCTTTTATAATTCCATTCTCGATGTGCACACAGGAAAAAAAATACTGGGCCGATATTCACGAAGCTGTTTGCATGTAATGTATAGTAGAAATAGTGATTTATCTCCGCCCGCGTGAGATTTGTTCCCTGTAGAGAGGGCGACGTGATAGCCGAGGGGTCGGCTATAATAAAAGCTGCTTTTCGATATCGTATACGAGCAAATAGCTTTGTAAATCAGGGTCCGTTTTTTACTTGCAATGCCGAAAATTGCTATTCCGGCAGTTATTATGATGGAAAAAATTACTGTCGGGCGGTCTACTTCATCTCGATTGATAGCAACGGGATGCCGGAATTGCGCCCAACTCCATTATCATGGGCAAACGTTAGTGAAAGTTCTTCTGTGTAAATAAAAAAGCGAAACGCAGCGCTACCACGCGCATTTGAAGGCGGCTCTGAGCGGCTGCCGGCTCTGGCGCGGTCGCTTCCGTTCCCTCACGTACGTCACGTCCGGCCGCCGCCATGGCCGCCTTTTCTATTCAGTTTCGGTTCCGAAAACGCGAATGTCGCGAGCCGTTTGCGTCGCGCGCGTTGATGTTTGAAGCGCAGTATTTTGCATTTCGCACCCTTTTTGTATGAACTGTTAGGTGACATTATTTTTACGTTGTAGAAAATTTGAGTGCAGTTGGCCTTTAAGTATTGCATGGGGACCAGACAGCCTTTCCAGACAGTAGCAAAATAACCGATATCGAGTAAGGTTGGCCTGTGACCGCCTGTTGTACGCCGATGGTAGTACCTGCGTACAGTTTAAGCGTACGTGAGACGACATCGCGCAGCCAACTGCGCAGCCCCGTTCGAACAACTCACGTTCCACGCAAGAAAAGACACAGTCCGGGCGTAGTTATGTGAACCTGCTGAGACATGTCGGCTTGGCGGCATCTGCTATCAACAGTTTGCACCACGGCAATTTCACAATGCTTAATTGGTGGCCTGAAATCGCGGTACGTGTGTCCTCGAAATGAATACATCTTGGCAGCGCCAAAAGATCGACGGTACGTACAGCGCTCAGGGAGAAGGTTAGACGCGGCAAATGAAGTTTTGCTAGTGCACCGTGCCCATTAAGTTTGCAAACAATTGCACCAAGAAGTAGGAAAGGTAATCTTTGGTGTCGATCCCCTCACATCTACGACGTACGACCCACTACACTAGATCTCCCCTTCAGGAAGATTAGCAAGGAAGACTGCCGAAAATCCGGCAGTTTCTCGCACCCGTTGTACATATTTTTGAGTGGGCTAAATTGCAGCTCAACATTTCTTTAACATGTCCTTATCGCCTTGCACAGCGGTTGCCTCGCGGCGCTTTTTTCTTGCGGGGAGGATCGCTTGTAATTATTTATATGGGTATTTTTCGAGAACTTGTTGCTGCTGCACGCCTATAAGTAAGCCTAACGCATCCTTTTTTGCCCGCTTCTTCGCCCCGCTTTTTCCATGCTTCCAGAACTGTTTTGTTCCCATTGTCTTGCAGTTCGCGTGTCATAGGCTTTACGCCCCTGCATTCGTTGCCGATACTTGTGTCTTGCTACTTTCATGCCAAGCCTTGTGTTTTGATTATGTTTGCTCGGTGGTAAAACGAGTGGATCAGCGCGTCGCGTCGAGGCTAACGCGGTAGCTGGCTTTGATGACATAACAACACGAGCGAAGGCAGTGTGAGCGTGCGCAGGAATCAAGTGTCGTCAGGTATAACGCAAGGCATCGTCTAACGCAGTTCGTTCTCGCATGTACTAGCTTGTTATAATTTTTTTTCCCCTTGGGGCAGTTCGCGTTTCGCCGAGAAGTGTAATCATCCTGACTACACCGCGGAAACGATCCGTGAACGGGTCGCTCCAGAAGCCGTGCAGGGAGCGCAGCTGCAATTTCGTGGGTGGCCTCGGGAATGGGTGGAGCCCAGCTCCCCGTCCATGGACGACATTTACTCAAGATACCGCGGAAACCATCCGCTCACTGGTTGGTTTTCTTTGCAAGGAGGCTCAAGCTCCAACTGTGCAAGTTTTGGAGAAGTGCAGCCGATAAGACCGACGCTTGGTCCACCGTGGGCGTTTGCCACCTTGCCCGATCCGTGCAATTCTTGGCATGTCAAGGCCACTGCTGCACAGGGCATTAGTCGTGACTCGGGATCACGAAGAAAGTGAGCAGATTGCTTAAGCCCGTTTTCTTTTGAGTCCGACAGAGCACAACATGGTCCGGCTGGGCCTGTCGTGCTCTGTCGGGGGGGCCCTGTCGGGCCAAGTTGGACGCCGAGGTCGAATTCGCTCGGCGAGCGAATTGTCCGGCTGGAGCCGTCCGGCTGGGCCGTCCGGCTGGAGTTGGCTCCGCCCATCGGCCTTCGGCAACATGGCGGCGGCGAGCTGCGGGGACGGTGTACGTCGCACAACTTGATTGTGATATCAAAAACGACAACGACTTGCAGAAGTCACGACAGACCACCCCGGTCCTGAGTCGGTACTGCGATACGCGTTTATCGTTGGTCTATTTCAAATGTTCGCGTTTTGTGTGGAGCCGAGGCAGAAAAGGCACCAGCACCAGCGTCTGCAGAGTGGTGCGACGTGTTTTCGTTCTCTATCAAGTGTGTAGAGATACGCTCGTCGCGCTCATCGCTAGCGAGAGACGACCGATAAGTCCAAATTCATCGTGGCCCCGCTCTCGCGCGCTCCGAGCTGTCAAGGTCTGTCTCCGCGCTTGGATCATCGATAACGTTCAAAATATGGTCACTGTGTGAAAGCAACGCGCAGTGGCGGTCAGCGCTTGTGTACAGTGCAAGTTTTTCATATCAAGTGTGTACGCCGTGCTGTTATCTGTTTGATGTGTCGAAGTTCGGCTCTCGCGATCAGCCGTGTGTGGTACGTCGCAGTTCTCCCGGAGTTGAATGTGTGTCTGTGAAGCTGCGGCGCCGCTAGCTCCGATACTGCAAGAAACACATCGCATCCGAGGGGTGCACCTTTTACATAACTTTCCCGTTGTATATCTGCGCAGTTGGTCGCGATGTGTGGCGGTGTTTCTGCGTTTTGAAATGTGAGGGTGTTCCCAGTGCTTTAGTGCCGCTGGTGGACTTGCAGCGTTCCCAAACCAGCGTCGTGAGTGCTCCGCTAGTTCGCCTATTCTAGTGGCCGCGTGATGTGGTGGCAAGTGTGCTTTGTGCAGCAACTGCAGTGTGTGTCCAGGCTGTGCTTTTTTTTTCGCGTTCAGCACTGTTTGGTTACGTGACGTGTGCTTCATGCGAGATGCTGTTTCCGTTTGGGACTAGTTTTCGTGGTCATTTCACTTGCAGCTGTTGCTTGTTTACGCATGCCGCGTATACGCCTCGAGCTTCGCGATCGCTGCGCCGCCTGCCGCCGCTTCTCCGCGGCGTTGACTGGATTTGCGCTGCGTGACTGATAGGGGCTCGTGCAGTGTTTTGGTTCTAGTTCGCTTCTTTTCGCCTTTCCGCGCCCTAAAAAAACTTGTTATGGTAACGACTATAGGCAAAGAGTACGTTTAGGTCACTTAAAAAGCAGCTGCGTCTTCGTAGAGTACGCGATCGCCTGCAAGAGCTACCCGGGGACGCGGTTCTGCGCGCTTCGTCGCCGCTCTTCCGGGCGTCGGCGACGGCAGCAACATATCACCCATGTCACCTCCAAAACATCAGGCACAAATGAATTCTACTGACGCCTCGTTTAGACCTGATACTGGCACAATGAGAGGTTGGCTTCATTTTGCAGCGTGGACAACGAATGCGGCTTCGTTTCGCATATATACGCCACAGAAAAATATGTTTTGGGGATGTGATTACCCAATCCCGGACAATAACTTATGCCTTTCATAAGAATATAAACCATGCGAAAATGTAAAGTATATTCCAAGCCTGTGCATCGTTAAATATGTGCCCACACGCGCCATATAGCAAGAACCAAGGAAATGAAACCACAGAAAAATAAATGCTGTGCCAATGCGGAATTTTAGAAACATAATCGCTCTACCAGAAAGGAAAAAAAAAACAAAACAGTGCAGCTTTTGGCATGCTAAAGACGTTCGTCTAAACTTAAGCCAGGTAGGTTTCAACGTTACCAACTCTACCCGAAATGCACGGCTATTTCGCGAGAAATCGGTGGGGGGGGGCGGGGAGGGGGACGCCGTGTACAAATGCGGATCGGAATCAAGCAATGAACGTTTTAGTAATCCCACACATAAATCTCGCGTTCACTTTCCTTTTGTTTTTCTACTTCAACGAAGAGCTGATCGTACGGCGGACGCATTTTTGGAAGTATACAGGGTAGGCTGTTCAACAAGCGATGAAATGTGTCGTTGGAAGAGTGTGGTATGTGATAAGGCCCTCTGATTTCAGTTTCTGGTTTATTCTGCAGGCTCCCTGTGCCATATGACGATATTTCGAAGAAGCATTTAGTCGCGGACGCGGATTATATTGTAAGCCCGTCTCCGCGCTGCTCGCAGAGGATATATGTAGCAGATGAAAGTTTGCGGGCGCGCACCTCACGACAAGACGACTCTGTCGTGTGCTGATCCCCGAGTATAATTATGCATTTTCCATCGTACTTTTGTTGAATATTCCCGAATTTAACACAGAATGGCTTGTAAATGGTGGTGATCAATATCTGAGGTATAATGTTGGCAAACGTAACTGGTCTGCTGTCAGGTATGAGTGCTCCGCTGATCATGTAAGCGCACAAAACCGATTTATATCGTAGTGTATAGCCGTAGCATCAACATCTGAGGAACCGGTGGTTACGGAGACACGGCTAGTAAATTCAGGTCAGTGTAACTACAATCGGCTCCATCATACGCCGGTTCCGCGACGCTGGCCTGTGACACACACCTGGCGCTTATACAGACCGAAAATACCACACTAAGATCGCGTCGGAAACATTTACACTCTCGTAAACACACCCCATTTGCGAACAGAGTGACTGCTCCACACAAACATGCATTTCAAACGCCCACAAACGGTAAATCTCAGTCGTGAACGTGCCGCAAAAGCAGCGGCGGCAGTGGGGAGCGGGGCGCGGACTCCCGCGCCTGCTTTCGAAACGGGCCGCTAGGGGGATTTCAGTGGCGCCCCTACAGGCCGCGCTCGAGGCGTATAGGCGCTAGGTAAAGCTTCCATGCACCACTACCCGAAAAAGTACCTTTACTAATGAAGCACATGGTTATTGTAATGTAATCATGCAGTCATGACATATTCCTGTGAGTAGTGTTTACACACCAGGTTCACAAAATGGTTTCTATCATAAACCTTTTCAAATGCCCATTTACGCTTTTGTTATAGTTGTTTGCTTTAAGCCACACCAAAGTTGGCTATGTTGTGGTCTTCCCTGATTTCTTAAAATGCCAGCACTGTCAATCATCAGTGAACATTCTTAAAGCGGAGTCAGGGGTAATTCGTGTTCCGTGGGCGGCACACGTGACTTCTTTTGAGAATCCCTTTTTGCTCCCAACATATCCAGTATCGTTCAGCTTGATTAAGCTCGTCGGATATGAGGGGTCCCAATTTGCTGCTTTGTTGTTTGGTTCTAGCGATGAACTGAAAAACCCGAGCTGTGACTCTGATTAGCTTTAAGATTTTGCCGTAGTGTTCCAGATCGATCACGCCTGACTCAGTAGGTGGCGATGTTGCCACTGGAAATGATCTTGTTTTCTTCCTTTCCCCTAGTTCGATTTCATCGTATATCGCTTTCGGAACCACTCATTCCCAATATGCATGTGGGACAAATCCACAGTGCTTTGCTCCGCTACAGTGCGTTTTTGGCCAGCTGCATGGCTGGGATGTCGTGAGCTGGATTTTCTCTTCCCGGATAATGTCTACATACGCATTTGTCCGCGAGGCATTGAATTTTAGTGACTCAGTTGCGTGCGAACTGCTTCCAGCGGCCAACATCTTCATGAATCCAATAGAGTGCTGTTGTTGAATCTGTCCGTAGGTTGATGTTTGATGGCTGTTGCTTGAGGGCTTCCAAAATATAGCCACACAATCGACCAGCGAGCAGGCATGCCACCAGTTCCAGTCTCGCCAGTGTAATTTCCTTGCCTGGCGCAACCCTTTGTTTGCTTACCAGAGTTGTCGATCTTGTACCGTTTTCACCCTCCAGGGTGAGGTAGGCAACTGCCTCATATGCCATTGGACGGGTATCAGCAGAAATGTGAAAGCAGTCCGTCCTCCCTCCATTTGTTCGCGACCTGTAGTACCGGGGTACTTGAACCTCAGGGAGATAGGGAGTCAGTCTAGCTACCTTCCAGGCCGCCGTGCTGTTGGTAGGTAGCGTGTTGAAGTCGATGTTTTTACGCCACACTTCGTGGAACAGGACCTTGGCATGGATAAGAAAGAAGAAAGCCTCCCCCCCCCCTCCTCCCTCCCTTCCCAGTGGTTCATGTTGAACCTCAGTGCAAATGACAAGACGCAGTACGGTAGCAACAGGACACACGAAACGCTGCTTTGTCCTGTCGTTTACGCTACGGTTCAACATGCTTACCAACACTTCCAGGTTTTCACGTTGCGCCCTAGTGGGTCACATATCCACGCCGTTGTTTGTAGCATGGGCCAATTTATGAATGGTTCTATGCCATGAATACAATCCATACATGGACAGAATGTTAAAGTGGTCAGCACACGGGTCCCACGTACATCGCAAAACCTTCAGCACACCCGACAAATAACCGAGATGCATGGTAGCCCGGGAGTCACGTTGAAATCACTGGCATGGCATTTTACTGCTTCAAACATTTCAGTTGCATTTTTGTACAGCTTCATGGCAGCTTTCTTGCTTCCAGCTCCTGTGAGCACGTCATCCGTGTATGTCTCACAGTTTGAGGGTACTGCTCTTTGTTTAAGTGGTGTTGAAGCATTTCGGAAAGTAGAAATGGGTTAGCCATCACTCTGAAAGGGATGCGGGTCATACAGTAAGTCAAAACTGGTGAAAGTGGTACACCCGGTTTTGGTATTGCTTGAAACCACAGGAAATGCAATGCATCTGTGTCCACCGGTTTTATGCCAACCTTTAAAAATGTTTGTTTGATATCCGACCCTTGCGCCACTTGGTGTCTTCGGGAGTTCAGCAATAGGGTGTATGCACTGGGCTTTTGACCATGCAGCAATGCTACCTACACGACGGCCTTGACACCATATCCACAGTTGCATTCTGCCGTGCAGGCAGCATGTTTCCTGATGCAAAACGTGGTTTGCGGCGTGGTGTTGGTAAGAACGTTCGCGTGGGCAGTGTTTTTTTCTGCGTGATTCGTGGGTTTGCGAATGCCTTGTCACAAGGAGTAGTCAGCATTGTTTTTGTTTACTGTGCTGTTCACACTTCCGCAACCGCAGATCCGAAAGCAGGCCACACAACAAAAGCAAGAGTTTCGCTTTTTTTTTTTCTGTTCTGAAGCGGTAGCTAGAGCAGTGCGGGAAGACGATCTTACTTCATGCAACGAATTCGCAAAGAAGCTATCGATGATGGGTTTAATCAGTACCGGATCAGGCGTGCCCATTTCATTTCAGGTGGAGACGACGGCCGTCAAAGCTTTCACCTCATACCTTGCACATGCTTGTAACACGATGTGTTAAGGTAGCCGGCATACTTTATCAATGAGGCTAACCCGACTGTGCATCCAGCCGCAGCCTTGTCTACTTCCAGTGTTTTTAGGTGAATACGTGTACGTGAAATGCAACCTTTTTTCAGGTAATTGTGGGCATCTAACTCTTTTGTAGTCTTCGAGTGCTCTTTAATGACCAAGCGCGTTCTGTGCTTATGCACTAAAGCTTGACGTTGCCTATACAATTTGACTACTTCAAGAACAGCTCAGAGATGAAGACTTATGGATTGACAAACTAGAGCAGTATGGTTTATCGCTTGTCTCTGTGCTGTTTTTGCAGTATTCAAAGCGTGTTCCATAATCTTGTTTTGCTTATAATTTCCACCTCGTCTACATAAAAAAAAAAAGCACTTGAAAAATATCGGTCGAATCTTTGTCGACGTGGCTGCACCTAATTTTATATACATATGTCGCGATTGCTTCCACCCAGAACCTCTGCGTAATTGCTCACCGTCATTGGGAGCTTAGGTAGACGACAGTCATACGTTCAACACACCAGAACACTGTTGCCAGAGCACCTCACCATCTCTCGCACTCCCCAAGAAGCGCGCAGCATGCCTGGGTTGCTCGGTAAAGCCAGTGCCTCGTCCCGCACGCCGTCACCATATCAAATATTGTTGCAGCTTTGGGTGGAAAAATTTTCCTAACTCGAGACACGGTCCTTTGAAGCAACCCAAAAATAAGAAAATCAATGCATGGGGATCACATGGAGATAGTGCAAGGCGGACTACGTTATCAGCCCCTGTCCAACGGTTAGACAGGTGCGGACAGCGGTGCAGACAGCACTGCGCAATGTTTCAAGCATGTGACAAAGTGTGAGGTGAAAGCTTCAAGGCCCGTCGTTTCCACTTGAAACGAAACGGGTGCAACAGATTCAGTACTGATTAGTCCCATTATCGATAACTTCATTGTAAATTCGTCGCATGAAGGCAGACTGTAGTCAAGCGCTGCTCTATCCTTGGCTCCGAAGCAGCAAAAAAAAAAAAAAAAAAAGCGACACGCTTGCTTTTGCCATGCGGCCTGCTTCGGATCTTCGGTTGTAGCAAGCGTGCACAGCGCAGTCTGGAATTTCAACGCAAAAACAATGCTGACTACTACTTGTAACAAGGCATTCACAAACCCACAAATCGCTCGAAAAAAAACGCTGTCCACTTGAACGTTCTTGCCAACACCACACTGCGAACCACATTTCACATCAGGAACGCCGCGGCCCATGCAGCAAAATGCAACCGTGCAGATGGCATCGGTGCAGCTAAGCAAATAGCACCACCACGCATTCGAAAGCCCATTGCATACGCCGATAGACTGACTAAATCGGAGGTCAGATTCAGTCCACTTTCAATGTTGTTGAAATATTTCGGTGAGTTACTGTGCGATGAGGCGTCAAAAACCACCTGAAGCTTGGGAGAGTAACGTGCAACAGCCTAGTGCAGCATGTAGTAAACGGCATCAGCTTCACGCGTACTGTCCGTAAGTTTTGCTATCCCTATCTGGTCGTAGTTTCTGATCACAGCGTCGGTAGTCCTGACACAATTCTGGGGAGTTTAGAAAGTGCCTTATCAAGTGGTATAGTGACATTGGCTTCCAAGGAAGCGCCTTCTTCTAATGTCCATCCATTTGTTTGATGGTCCCGCCAAACACAGAAAAATACAATAGAGGCGTGGAAATTTCTGAAATTTCAAACACTTTGCGAATGCTGTTTGCTATTCGATTTGCAGTGCACTTTTATCATTCAAAGTGCTGAATGTTTTCGAGTATTGAAAATTTGGGAATAATTGAGCAGTAAAAGTTGGCTTTGCCGCATGACATTCAGATTTTCTAGCTTCACTGCATGGCATGCCCTCTTTCGTTGACTTTTTGCATGGCGCTGAAGTTGTGCAAAAAAGCTTAACACGCGGTCATACTATCACACTTAAAAATAAATGAACAACTGTATACCAACTGGTAGAGGTTTCAGAAGTGTCAAAGGCGGTGGCGGTCAAGACCATCGCTAATGACATCAAGGTTTTCTTGGCTTTAACACACCATTTGCTCACTTCTCATTTTTCTTCCACTCAGTTTTTATGTGTACCAACTTTCAGCCTTTTGTCCACCTGCCTGAGGGTCTAGCTTCATTCAACAGCAGAAGATCAGAAAATAAACTAAAAAAATCACTCCACAAAGTGAACACCCTCTTCCAAAACGCTTATGCAGAGGCTGGACAGGCTGCAGAATGCAGAACGCCCTTACTCTATGAAAGAGAACATGTGTCATCTCTTGTGCTACTGCACGCAGCATGCAACCCAACACGAAACAGCGAAAAGAACTCTTGTGCGATTGCTACGAAAAAACTTTGCAGAACTGAATCACTTTTGTGAACTGTAGCAGTCATGCTGACACTGCGCTACGGACAAAGGCTCTAGATTGGTCGACGTTCTATAACTTGAGATCCTGAGATCTGTTATCCAACTACTGCCATTTTTTCAAATGTTCCTGATTTATTTCATTCTCCCTCTTATTCATTGTTTCTACGTACTCTTTCCACATTTTTTTTTTCATTTACTGTGGTCACCCTATCTGACGCAGCAAACAACGCCATTTGTGGAGCTAAAGTCTTCAGTATTCATTTTCCAAATCATTTATCTAACATCACTATCATCATCTGGAAGGCTCCCGCGCAATTACAGTTTCAGCCCCATTTCGTGCAGCAATGGCCTCGGTCTGCCTTGCGTGGTTCTTCCACTACACCATCCCTGTTGCACTAAGCTCATGTGCTTGCGCTTTGTGCATAAAGTAACCGACAGGTGTCCTGAGCTCGAGAATGCCTAGATTGGGCTGTGTGTCGACCTGCCATTCCAGGTGCAGAAGCACAAATGAACGGGTGTAGCACTTTTGTCTTCTGTCTGGCGCCAAGCGTAGGGAGAAGTAGAAAAGGGCACTAGAACGGTCGGACGCTCACTGTTTTAGCTGTGATTGTAAGAGAGTTTGATTTTATGAGTAGTACTTTGATGGTATTGGCATTATAGTAACTTGCAGCTTTATTGGCAGCGGGCACGTGTTTTTGCAAAAAAATAAAGCAAGGCGCTGCAAATGAACTGTGTTTTCTACCTCTCAACTGCTTACATTGATTTGATTGATTATGGGGTTTAATGCACCAAAGCTACAATTGGACTATGAGGCGCGCCGTATTAAAGTACTCTGGATTAATTTTGACCTCCTGAAGATCTTTAAAATATGCCAAAATCTCGACATGAGCATTTTTGCTTTTTTCCTTTATGGTTGGGTCCCAGTCAGGCTGCACGTGCAATCAAAGCTCTTTTGGAGTTTTGCGATTGAAAATTTTGGCCGCATCAATTGCATCTTTTTGTCTTCACTTTTTTTTTCTTTTTTTCTTTTTTCTTGTCTCATTTAGCGTAGCAAGCCAGCCCGACGGCTCGGCTAACATCGCTGGTCTCCATTAAAGTTATTCTCTCTCTCTCTCTAAGCCATTGTATTGGTGTTGAGTGCATAGAATTTTTACTGATTGCAAGAACATAGTGTATGTGATGATGCTCAAGTATCAATTTATATTTAAGGAACCCAGGAGAAGAAAAATATGAATGGTGCAGAATGAAAGGGTTCGACATGCATGGGACTACTTGATCATTACGAGTTGTGTGCCTATCGATGAAATGTCAATAAACCGTGCTGCAGTTTAGCGTCATCTTTTTTTTTCCAAGTCTGCATAAACTTAACTTATTGTTGTATGTAGTGTTGTTCACTTAACCTTGTGTGTTTCAAGTCTGTAATACTTAGTACATTTGGTAGCATTAAACAAAGGAACTCTTTTTGCTGTGCCTTTACCTGCCTAACTTTGGCCGAAAAAGGCTTCATTTCAAAACAGAAGACCGCGTTATAAGTGGAAATTACGGAAATGAACTAGATCTTGGTAACTCATTAAGGCATCACTGCTCTTAACAAAACGTAGCCAGCTTTGTTTATAACTAAGGCTTATTAATTCATGTATCTATAAATCTCTGGGGCCTATCTGTTTTTGTGCATAGCTGTCTTGTTTTGAAATAAAATTTGATCGGCGAGTTTTATTTGGTGTGGGGTATACATGTCGTGTTCTGCCGTGAGTCTTCTGCAATTGGTGTGGGGCCAATTTTTCTTCAGCACCTCGAGCTGCCCTTGTCACTAATGTTTATTGAAGTGCATACTGCGAACCAGAGGCCCAAGAAGGAGGGGCATAAAGGTGTGAACAAGATGTTCAGGATACTACACGTGGCAGCAATGAGAAAGAACAAAAGGTTAAAATAAACATTTGCTTCTATTTATTCAAATTAATCAAGACATATGTTCAGGTGTATTTTTCCAGTCGATAATACATGTGGGAAAAAAAAATTTCAACCGGTGTGTATAACGGGTGAAAGAATGAAAATGGTAATGATGAATATTATTTTGAAGTATGTCGTGGTCTTGTATCTAGGCCAAGTTTGTAGCAAAACAACAGCAAAAAATTTAGGGCATTGAGACTTCTTGTTTCCCTAGTTCTTCAATCGCACCAGTTTGCATGAGATCATTAAGAGAATCCGTGCGACCATAGTTAGAATTCTGAACAGTGAAGAAACGTAAGATGCAAAAACTTTCTCCTTGACTAATGTTCGAATCCCATAAGCTTACATGATATCACAAAGAGAATTTGTGCGATTATATTTAGAATAAATAAAGTCAACAGCCTAATTCTTAGAGCCTTTTCAACCAATTCGATATTATTTCCTCTACAGGGGTCTGAGACTGTGCAGGCATACTGAAGTTTCTATCAAATTAAAGTAGGGTACAAAAATAATCTAACTTTTCCTGGAGTATTGGTGAGTTTATGCTTTATAAAACCGACTTCACGACAAGATGAGGAAACATTGTTTTTTATATGACTTCAGCTCAAGTTGCTAGTTTATACAATAGATAGACGAGTACATTTCTGTGCTTCGGGCAAGTTTTCCTGAAAAAGGGTAAAAAAGTGTGAGTGGATTCTTTTTGTTGACGATATGAAGGGAGACTGCAGTCATCCGGTTTTAACCCCATAGCCCACACGACTCCAGGAGGGGATATTATAAGAAATAGTGAAATTGCCAGTATATAGCGAAATCTGTCTAGGCTCATTTAAAATGGAAATAATTCATTACAGAAAATTTAAAAGAAAGACCAAGGGCACTACCATGGGGACCATTAGAAGTAGGAGGAAAATGTCAGCTATTCACTCCAATCCGATGAACAAGCAGTAACCCAGGCTGCAAGAAAGGAGCGTGGAGGGTGGGAGGCAGTATGTGAATTAATTTTTTGAAATTAATTTGGCCAGACGGCTGTTACCCCCCAGTAAGTGCAGATGGTGGGACTGGCCTGCTCCTGTGGGGGATTAAAAAAAAAAAAAAAGCTTCCATTCTGCTGTATGAATCGCTCATGCGTTCTGGTATATGGCCACCATATGCAGACGTGTATGGACTCTTGTTTTTACAAACCCCGGACCAGGTGTCGGAATCAGCATAATTAACTGTAAACAAATGTACTTGAAACATGCAGCAAAGCGTTAAATGTGCCTAGCTGTGTTTTCTGTGGAAGTTATTTACTAAGTAAAACTGTTGACCTGGATGGGAGCCTTCGTACAGTCGTCCAGAAAAGGTAATCTCGTTGTAGAACACAAAGAATAAAGCCGGCATCGCCATTAAAAAAAAAACTAAGAAAAGAAAACACCGCGGCGCCGGTCGGTGGAACTATTCCGGTTTTTGCGAGTTACTAAATGCGATCGCTGGCTGCCGTAGTTCCACAGGCGAGTAATCGCAAAATGAGTACGTAAATATGTGTTTAATAGATGCGGACATGATGTTAAGGTAACAACTATGCTGCCGATATTCCCATACCAAAATTTTGTACCCTGCGTTGCAGAATTTAAAATACCAGCGCTCATTGCAGTTGACGAAAGAAGCGCTAACATTTGCCGCAACGACGCAAATAGACAGCCCGTGCGCACCGTATCAGAATGCGATGCGCTGAACGATCGAGAGCTTGTTTCTGCGTAATCATAGAGCGCTGCTACGTACGTGGACGCATGTTACATCGCTGGGAGAGCGGTTATGCTTCAAAGAACAGTCTTGCCGCATGATATTCGGAAAAACGGGAAGAATATATTTTGCGCCGCCGCCGCTTCATAACCCGAGCCACAGTGACCCTGCCCGAGCCAAGCTGCAGCATCGCCGGGCATGCACCGGTTTATGGGAAGCTCTCCATTGCGCTTGCGTCTACATAAACGTTACGGCTGCTGGCTGATTAAGTCTAGCGAGATCAACATATGCGCCATGCTGAGGGAAATAAACTCAAATTTTCTCAAATTACCACAATAGCTGTTTGAGCGTAAACAAAAAGTACTATAAGGTCGGACGAACTAATCACAATATTCGATTCAAGTGACGTGTTTGGCCCGACACTGCTGGCGGCGTCCGGCTCCCGAATGCAAAAGAAAATGGCCGCCCGACGCAGACTCGCGTGTCGGACCGACAAGTCGGATCCAACATGTTGGATCCGACTTGTCGGACTCAAAAGAAACCAGGCTTTAGAGTTACACGTTCTTATTTAACAAATTTTTGAGATGCGGCGGGCGCAATGAATTTGAGGACGAAAAGGAGGACGAACTACAGCGAGCTGCATGTCCGCAGAAACCACTCAGCGCACAAAGATCAGACATTAGGGCACGAGAGCAAGCAGGAGGTCTGTTCCTCGCTGTTGTTTTTCAGGGGCAGCGTGAAATGACTGATCTTCGCGACGCAGTGGCGTCACCTTGATTTCATTGGGGGGAAGGGGGGGGGGGGGAGAGAGAGACGTACCGTCTGAACAAAAAGAAATGGAAAGCAAAAACATGACAGCAAAAAAAAAAAGTTTCAGAAAGTTAGAGAACAAAATAACGAGAATTTGCCATCAAGTCAAAGTTAAAAACCAGTCCTTTTTTTTTTTTCGTTTCTCGCGTTTTTTTTTTTTTGCCCCGAAAGCGAAATCAGGGTTTCTGTATACAAACCCCTGTGAATCCTCCTGCCTTCTTGCATCATTCAACCGTTGTAAGTCTGCGCATCGTATCGTCCTCTTATCGTCCACTTTCGTCGTAGTCACACCCAGCTTAGTTCCTGGTGAAGCAATGACTAACTAGCCCCACTTGTCGTCCTTTCGATCCCCCAAAAAACAGCACTTCGGAATCGTCATCATGGTGAGAGCCGACACGGAAGCTATTCAAGCTAGGTGCACAACTTTCGTATATAGAAGTAATTATAAGCAATCATTCATTGATGACAGGAAGTCATAACCTTCGTCGATGTTTTTCGGCACACTGAAAATTTCGCGGGAAGCGAAGGAGCCTGAGCACCTATAACAACACCCCGTGCGCCCATTGCTGGCCGCATCGATCAAGAAATTAAAATAATTATCTCTCGATATCATTTGATTATGGGCACAATCAGTGGCCTCGTCCGTTTCCCCTCACTCCTTGAACCGAAAAATTTTGTGGGGTAGGCAGGTGCGTCCCACCGGCCACCCACTTTCATCTGCCTGCTGGAGTGATTTGAGATAAAATGAGCCAGCCCAAGCAAGTGAAGAGAGAGAGCGTGGAGAGGAAGAAAGTGAACAGACTGCATCCCCAAGAAACGCGAACTGTCTTTCTCTTCCCCCTCTATTTTCTTCACTTTTATTCTTTTCTTTTTTTTTTTCAGCGTCTTTTTGCTAAAGGTCTCCGTGCAGACCGCAGCCCTGATCGCGTATTTGACACAAAAAGCGTGCTGGAGAAAGTGGTAGCGGCGCAGAATACTCACGCGTGCGCGCATAAGGCCACCGCGAACGCACCGAAAACCGCGCTGCGGCTGTCGGGTTCCCCCTCAGAAGTGCAAGCGAACACATCGCGCGCTCGAGAACGTGGACCCCCTGGGGAGGAGGAGGAGGCGGCGGAGGCGTATTCAGGGAGAGAGGGCGAGGGTGCAGCTTCGAAACGGGCCTGGCCTCGGAGATGCCGCCGCCAGCCGAGAACCCCATTGGTCCTACACCTCCGAGCAAGCCCTGCCCCGCTCTCTAATCCCCGGCACATCCCCAGAAGAAAAAGCGCGCGGTCTCGGCGGTGTGTTGTCATTTCCTCACTGTGGGCCAGCCAGCCGTGATCGCAGCTCCCGTGCGAATCTCGTTTCCCTCAGCCATGCCGCACACTCCGAGCACGTTCCCGACCACAGCCGTCCAGGAGGCGAGCAGCTGCCTACCGTCGGCCGTGGATAGCAGCCACCACTACAGCCGTGCCCTGCAGGTCGCCTACCAGAGCCTGTCCACGCACCCGCACCTCTACGGCCAGCACGACGAGCACAGCAGCCAGCTGAAGCACATCATCTTCGACCACCCGCTGACGCAGCTCTTGACCAGCAATGGCAACGGGAGCTCGCACCAGCAGCTGCCGTCCCCCAACAGCCCGGAGGAATCGCTGTCCGTCGCGGACGCCGGGAGCGTCGTCAAGAGGCGCAGGTCGTCGCCGCAGCAGCACCTGGCGGTCAAGCGGGAGAGCTCGGACGGGGAGTCGTCGCCGGACGGGTCGCGGTCGCGCAAGCGGCCCTGCCAGAGCATGGATGAGCTGCAGAATCAGCGCATGCTGGCCAACGTCCGCGAGCGGCAGCGGACGCAGTCGCTGAACGAGGCGTTCGCATCGCTGCGCAAGATCATCCCTACCATGCCGTCGGACAAGCTGAGCAAGATCCAGACGCTCAAGCTGGCCTCCATGTACATCGCCTTCCTCTTCGAGGTGCTCAACTGCGACGAGCCCGACAGCAAGCTGAGCAGCCAGTGCAGCTTCATCGCGCACGAGCACCTCAGCTACGCCTTCTCCGTCTGGAGGATGGAAGGAGAATTCTCCACGCTATGAGCCCGCCTGCACGCCGGGAGCACCCGAACTTATTTCCCAGGTGAGCCACTGTGCCCTTTTTTTTTTTGTTTTTAATTTCCCTCTCACAGGGCAGGTTTCGATGTTGTTTAGGAAGTCTGCAAGGTTATTTTGAAGGGATTTGAATGAGGATCTTTACCAGAGAATTTGAATTCATGCAAAAGCCATTTTACCCGTTCGCTAGCGCCGAGCAGCTGGTCATTCCTTAAACCTGTCCCGTAACGCGACAATGCCGGTTCGCGCCTAACTCCCTACATAAAAGCAAACACAAGTACGCTGCTTTGTGGTTTTTCGCACTAATGGTCGGAGTTATTGAAAGCTCGAGAGCGCCAATTCAGCTGAATTTGCGCCGTGTGCGCTGAAGGACTGCGCAAGCACCACGCGCGTTTTCGTCAACCCGGGAATAACTTTCCTTCCCAAAAGCAATGGCCGGCGTGGTTGCACACTTTTTCCCCTCTACCATTTGCCTTTTACTGCGTGCCATAGCAGTCACCGTATCACCGGGCCCTTTCCCTGGGCGACGGGTTTCTGCATCGTTGTCATTGTCCCCTTTACTTTGGCTGCATCTGTTGCACCTTCCAGCGATGTCGCGAGTTTTCTGGCCCACCGCACCACCTGCGTTATCTCTTGAAGTGATCTCCCCTTCTCCAGCCACTTTTGTCGTATGGTCAAATGATATTTCGGTGAACAGAGCAGCTTTTCTTTTTGCCATTTTTGTTACTGTAGCCCGGGTAACGAAGTGCCCAGACCATATTCCGCATGTTCTACCCATGCGATTTCTGTTGCGGCAACAGCCCTGGATGGTCCCCGAACAGCTCAGGACTATTCCGCCCTGACAAATCAAGGAGACCATAAGTTGCAAAGGCGGGGTTAATAAGTTAGTCGTCTTTTATTATAGGAAGTTTATGTAGTGCCGGCAGTGTTTTCCGATCGGTGTTACTGGCTTGCTTTTATGTGATCGGCTTTTTTGCCCCTCAGCATATAGCTTTGTCAGCTGTGGTAGCGTGGCGCTGGTTGCGCCTCTGCTTACTGATTGGATAATGGCTGGTTCGATTTCCCTTCCTTCAGACCTTGTTTTCTTTTTAAAAAAAATTCATTAACGCCATTCCTTGTGCCCCTTTTGCCTTATTTTTTTTTTCTTTTTTTTTTCTACTCAGTAGTTGGGTACTACCGTAAACTTCCGAAAGAACGCCCACTCAAATTTCAGAGATATCAATTGAAATATACCAGGTGGGCGATCTTTCGCGTCAGGTGCGAAAAACTACGAAAAAAGTGGCGGCACCGCAAACCATACCTACAGAGATATCAAGAAAAACTGCGAGATGGGCGAACTTCCGGTTGAAGTGCGGAAAGGGCAAATTAGTGACGTCACATGAATCGATGGTTCGCGTTTGTTTTGTTCACTTATCGGCGCTAAAGCCATGGATTTTAGGGGGTGGGCGATCTTTAGGGTCTTTCAGCAAATTCGATATTTCACTCCTAAAGGGGAGTGGGCGTTCTCTCGGAACTTTACTGTAGGTAATTCCAGAGCGAAAAAACAAATGGGGGGGGGGGGGGGGGGGGGCGGCAGTCGGGAGCTCTTATTTTTAAGCGCGGCTCTCCCAACCGACGTGTGAAGAAGGTTCTCCAATTATGGCGATTGCCCAGGCCTAATTAGGCGATTTTATCACCAATGCAAGGACTCGATAACACCTTATCTTCCCGCAAGTGATTGAGAATTATGGTTGATAGAGAAGAAGAAACGTGAAAGAAGCTCGCTGGCGACGGCACGGACATCAAAAGCAAACGAAAAGTTAGTCAAAGCCGAAAGTAATACGAAGAACGACGAAGGCAAGCAGAAACCACAGTCATGGTTGTCCAGAGACAAGCTAGTTATTGCAAAAGGGGAACCCCTGGCCTTGCTTGAACGCTGCACTTATTGCGAGAAACTTGGGTCCCCCCATTGCCATTTTGGACTTCTCCGGAGTATTTTTTTTTTTTTTATGGCGGTTCTGTGGTGGTGGACTGGCGCATCGAAGAAACATCTTGTTTCCTTGCGCCAACACTGTGTGCGTGTGCATAATGTCGCACGTTTTGTGAACCTTCGGCTTTCATGTTTAAGTTAGTCGAGAAATCGGAATAGATTCGTAGCTCACCACTCTGCGCTTGCATTAGTTGATCTGGGGTTCCCCGGGGCACCATCAGTAAAAAGGTGCTACTAAGAACTCCCCTCCCCCCATATGTATAAGTGAAGCTGACTTGCGCTATAGGTTCTGACTGAAATTAGGTGCTAGTGTAAATTGATTTGTTTCTTCCAGTATGGTGTAGCTATCTTGGAAAACAATGTTAGTGAAATTGGCGGCTATGATAACGCCATAATTATTCCGAGTTTCATTTACTTGTCGCCGTTAGTTCACAGTGAAGTTTAAATGGTACAGTTCTGTCAATCTATGGCCGTCGACGGAGGGAGTGTATATATAGTAACGGAAAGCGGCTGTTGTGGAAACCGATAAGACAAAGTACCGGGACATACAGAGGGGTCCATGAATTAGCTAAGGCTTTGTGCTGCTGAACACGAGGACGCGGGTTCGATTCCCGACCACGGAGGCCGCTCTTCTGATGGAGGCGAAATTAATCCGGAGCCCTCCACTACGGCGCGCTTCATCGCCTGCGTTGCGTCGGGGCGTAAAACCCTAAAATCATCATCATCGGCTCCATGAATTCTAGTTACATAATGATGATGATGAAGTTAGCATTCGCGGGATGCCAGGGACTTTTTCTTTCACAACAACGTCTTTAACTCTTGTTTTATCGAAACTATCTCGACACAGACTATATGTGAATTAATTTAGAAATTATTGTGAGGAAGTCAAGCGTATGTGTCTTTATTCGATCACTATAGTAGTCACCATACAAACCATAGCCGTCCACCTATACATTTTCTCTCAAGGGCTCGCAATTTCTTATAGCTTTCTCATTTATTCGGGCACATCGGCATTGGTTGTGAAAAAAGCCAACCTTAAAGCATGTGCTACGTGCATCAAGTCATGCAGCGAAGCCTTTTTTTTTTTTTTTTGCGTACCAAGAAAGGTTTTTAGAAAAGGAGGAAAGGAATGAGAGCCAGAGTTTTGAGAAGGGCTTCGCGCACCTCCATTGTTCTAGAGCGGTAGGGCCTTCCTACTTCGATATCACGCTGCTTATAGGTTGCTCAAAAAAGAAAAAAGAAAATGTCTTCCCGGCAGGGCGTGTATGTGTGGCATTGAAGCCGACTTCGAGGGGGCTCGGTGTTCAGCGGAGCGGCTTAAACATTTATTCGACAATTCCGGTTTGAAGTTTCTGGAATTTTAAGTGCGAATGCACTTCTTAAGCGAGCCTGAATCGTCCGCCGCCGTAGTCCGCATAGCAACAGCTGCGGGTGCGCGCGCTCCTCGTCTTCCTAGGCAACGGGGGGAGATGGGCGCGCGCTGCCTGGCCGCTGACATGGCACATACCCACGTGGGGGATTGGCCAGGAATCGGGCGTGAGAAGGGCTAATGCACCCGCTTAAAGGAGTACTGACACGAAATTTCAAAGCTGAGATCCGCTCTAGCAATCAAGTACAACGACAACACAAATAGGTGTCTGTGAATAAATGCATCTTTCTTTCTTTGTAGTTGTGTGTGTGTGTGTGTGATCTCTCTTTCGCGAACATTACCGAACCGCGCAAATTCAACTCGTGCATTCGCACTTTCACATTCTTCCCCACGGGGAAATGCGGGGAATTTTTTTTTTTAGGGGCTAAGCCCTTTAGGGGCTCGAGCTCTTGCCGCCTTCTGCGGTCGTCGTCATTTCACGTGGTCGCGGTGCTGAAACACCGGGACACTCGTTTTCAACGCCTCGCGCTAGAATGTAACGCGTACTAAACGAACACACCGAGACACTCGTTTTCCAACGCCTCTAAAACGCTTCGTGCTTCAAAGGCACGAGACTTTTACAGCACGGCTGTATACTTCTACTGCCCCCCACCTGTTTCATCTCCGTGGGAAAAAATGCCAAGGCGCCAAGAATACACTTGCACACTGCATGCTTCGCCCCTCCCCAGGATTCACGTTCGTGGAGATGGCCCCGGATTTTTTTGTATTCAGTCTCTTCCTGTTTGTGGATGTGGTCGAAAACCATGTCAAGCCCTATCGTCTAATACTATTCTGTCCGACAGCATATAGGTTGTTAACTCTTAAGATCACATAGAAAGGTATGTACACCAGCGCACAGCCATCAGGCAGTGTAGATAGACATTGGTGTTAAAAAAAAAAAAAAAAAACCTGTTTGCATGTTCCAACAGAAAATGAAACTCCGCGCGTTGGAGCGAACTCAAACCGTCGGAGATAAGCTGAGGCAAGCTTGCGGAAATTGCCGGTTTCTTCTTATCGGATGCGCATCGCACGCGAAATTCCCGCGGATTCTCCAACGGGTGGCGTCTTTAGCTGGAAGCGACAGAGCCACTAAATCAGCCTAAACAGGTGACTCATGATTCTGCATAGCTTTCAGTGGCCTGAGCCCACCCCTCCCCTCAACACAAGGAATAGTGACCGTCCCTAATGCGAGAATTGTTAGTGCCTGTCACTAAACGCTTTTTGTTTTCCTCTCAGAACGGCATAGCGGCTGACCGTATACGCATGACGGCTTTCTTGGTAACAGCGGAGCTGTTTAGCAAATCGTAATTTTTCGTGTCCGCAGCCAAAAATACCGAGAAATTTCCGAGCCTTCATGTGTGCGTGCCTCGCGGCGACCGCCCAGCGTCCCCGGCGCACGTTTTTTAAGCCAAACGTGCCCAGTTAGGGAGACTAAAAAAAAAGATAAGCGTTAGCCATAATTGTGGCAACACTTGCTCGGAAGGAGAAAGACACCTCATATATCGTTCGCCCCTCTAAGGTGATGTCCAATGATTATTACTTCAAAAAACAGAAAGAAGCTCACACTTATAGCACCAATGATGGATTAAAGGTCGTTTCGGCCGCGAAGGAGAAGCAAATCGGCTGCAATCATGGAATTAGACCTCAGTGATGGTCGTGAAGGTTGCGTACAGTTTCCCTACCTTCAAGTCTTGCTCGTTAGAGTAAGCTTCCTTCATTTTTTCGTTTGTTTTTCTTGAGGGCGAGATGAATGTCATTAAAGAGACTTTCAGTCGGCGGTTGAAATTTGAAGGGGTGCGCCTCTACATTTGCAGATCTGCTGAACACTCGTAACCTCGCATGCGATAGTGATCCAGATCGTTCTTTGCGACTCTGTGACTGACGAATGTTTCTGCTCGTCTGTTGAGAACACTTGCTAATACGCTTACGTAAGAGGAAGGGGGACGATATCTCCGCTGCATAATAGAGGAAACAGTATTATGGCAGGCGACCATGGAGCTCACCCACCTGCGCACGGCATCATCTCGCTTTTTGCCTCAGCCAGAAATAGCCTCTCGACCGTGCAATACAGACCTGCGACCATGGCCCGTATACCTACGGAACGTAATTGCCACTGCACGACCATGTCCCCGTAAGCGACATGATATCAAGCCTCGGTTTGTGTATTGCTGCCGCATGAAATTTTAGGGAAACATTTCGTCGGTCATTGTCGACGTGAACAAACAAACAAGAAAATCAAGGCTTCCTGAGAATGCAGTTTGTGGACTTCCCAACGTTTATAACAGGACTATTTTGTTCTGTTAAACAGCCGATTGGTTGCAAGTTTAGCAAGGTCATTTGGTTTGTGCTAACTTCAAAACTCTGCCAAAAGCTTAATTAGCTCTTAGTAAATGTTCCAGAAAGTGTGGGCAATAAATGTGTTTCCGACTGCTTCATTAATCGCACAGACCCGCGCCATACATCGTGGCCTGCTATCAAGTGTCGGCAATACTTCATCGGGCTGTACGGTAATTTCAAATTCCAGAGGAGTTTCATCGTTGCGTATGGTGTAGATTACCCTTCATTTCAGGCGCGTTCCAAGAGCAAGAAAAAAGCCTATACTTACTGGCGTGATGGTTAGCATTCTCGAATTGCAGAGTGGTAGCTCTCGAAGTGAATCCAAGTGGAAAAAAAACAAAAGAAAATAAGAATTTTAACTCGATAAGCGCCTGTTTGGGTGCCCTGCGCACTAAAGAGAACAAAAGGAGAGTTACGAGAGAAAGTACGTTGCATAAACATAAAGCAAAACGTTCGAGAATGAGTAAACGCAGTACACTGCATGCGTACAATGCCTTTGGAATCAATCTCATCAGTCTGTGTATTTCAAAAAGCGAAGTAAACCATTCGTAGCATTTTGGTGGTGCGACATGGCCCACACTTGCGACGCACCCAAGACAGTGAGCATCGCAAACTATAAAAGAAGTATCCAAGTTTTCGAGGTTTTGCAGAGAATTTACGCCTCTGCGTTGAGTAATGGGCACGGTGGCAAAGAGGTTTTCGGCACTCTCACCAGTGGCACACGTGTAACAAGCGAGGATGTTTGCCGTACCGCTGGTGAAAGTATAAGCATTCGTAAATTGCTTCCAAACATCCTTGCTTCCAAACATCCACATCCCTTTGGGAGGAGGAAACTGTCCTTCCGTACTCCTGTGGACGTACACTGTATAAGCATGTGCGGTCGTAGCCTTGCGGGATGCATCCAGAGTCGTGAAGGAGGTTAGGTGACCTAACACGACGTGGTAGTTTCGGGCCTTTTCGTTCACTCTATATTTTCCTTTCCCTTGCGATAACTTGGCAACTTTACTCCCCCTGGTATACCCCGCCGGTGTCGACAAGATCCTAGACGCGCGCTTCCTGCTCAAAGAACACCTCGGAAACCACGAGGTCCGCGACATACGACACCCGTCATTCTGGACTCGCAATACACGGGTAGTTACGCGTGAGAACGACCTTCTAAACGCGGCTACAAAGCCGTCAACAGCACAGTCTGGCCATCCGCCCCTCGTTCACGTTCTCGAGAAATACGCACGGCCGTGCCGCAGGGAACCGTCATGCGCACTCCTCTCTTCGAGGCACGCGCGGACGCGATCCCGATACAAAGGACGTACACGGCGGGAAACGCGTGTCTTCGCTTCCTCGTGAGTGGGCACGGAACGGACAACAATCGACAAGGCGTCTCCCCTCGCTCCCTGGTCACGTTTTGTTGGTTTCTTCCTCTAGCGCCGAACCACCACTGCTCACTACACCAGTGCTCTGGCTGCGCGAGTCGGGAAACGAGCCTCTCTTTTGGGTGAGGGCGGTCTGAATTCTTCCGCGCAGTACATCAAGCAGCAGACAGCAGCACGGTTTGCGAAGGGGAAGAGAGGAGGGGGGCGGGGGGTTCTGTGGTGGCTGCGGCCCCTGCAGTTCACTTGTCAGCGGTGCTGTAACGGCCGGGCAACTGCGAGCACTTCGGCCACGCTTGCATGCCTGCGACCGACCCGTGAAGGGCCGTTTCGGACAACCCATAAACCACAGCTTGGCGGCCCAGCGCGATCAAGGGCCACGCGCTCGGACACATTTATGCGGCGCATTTGCCGAAAGCCGCCTCCGGGCGTCTAACTGCTCGTCGCGTGGAGAACTCTTGTACAACGTAAGCAAGTGAACAGAAGGCAAACAAGTAAAACGGGGGCTGTGCTCGTTAATGCAATATTGGTGTCCTTTTTTTTTTCTTCTCTTTTGAATTCAACGGCGTCTGCGACTATCGCAGCGTGTAGTGTGTGCGTAAACTGGTCCTATGTTTGTCTAAACAAGCAGATGCCGGTCGTTAGGCCTTGTCGCGAAGGCTGTTCAGTGCAGTCCAATGTTTATGACATTTTCTGAGACTGCAGCTCTGATATACACGCAGAAAGAGACTCATGGCGCATGCTATTTTCCCGGCCTCCAGATGCACGTGATTGCGCGATACCATCGCTTTACGTTGGTTTTCTTTCGCGTTTCTGTACTGAACTTGAAGTCGTTTGAGCACGCCTTTAAGGCTGAATATTACAGGCGCCTTGAAGCTTTAGCACATTTTTAGCGCGGCACAACTATACAGTCCGTTCAACGAAAGTGCGTCTGCGTCGTGAATGCGATATGGTGCCACAAATCGTTGGCACCAGAAAGACAACTGTCTGCGAAAGCAGGTGCGCGGCGGTCTGACGTCGTATGCGACGACCCGACGTTAGACAATGTCGTGGTTCCGGGTCTGCCGTCGTCAACCGTTACCAGTAGTTTGACGTGCAAAGAGTTTGACGTTGCTTAGCACTTCGTTGGGCGTAACGTTAAGGTTACCATAGGCCTGAACGAAGGCATTCCTCCTCCTACTCAAGGGAATTGGCCGACGACACACCCACTTAAGGGGATTGATTGGCCACTGGTGATGACTAATGCCGTCAGAAGCTCATGACAAATTCACCAGGGGCGGTATTCTCGAGTTTTGTCCCTTTTGCGTCCCTTTCAAAAGTGTCCTTTTTGGCGAGCCCTGATTGGCTAAAAGCAAACGACCGGAAGTGACGTAACGCAAGCGCAACAAACCTACTGCCATCGCTTATTGCTTAACCGGAAGTACGTCACGATGAAAGGGGCGCAAAAGGGACGTTTTCAAAAGGGAAAGTTACGAGAATACCGCCCCAGTTCTCATTCGGCTGGGACGTCCCCATACCAACCCGCACACATTCACCACCACACATGCTTTCGCACATAACTTGCGTAAGAAGTCCTAGGTGTTTGAATTTTTGGACTGAGAACCGGGTCTCTCTAACGCTCCCTTGTTCTCCATCTCTATATTAATATCTCTTTGTCTGTAGGTATGTATGTATGTCTCTCTCTTTCACTATCTGTCTATCGCTCTCTGGATGTCTCTGTCTGTCAATCACTCTCTGTCTTAAAAGAAGGGAAAATGCAGTTTCATTCAGGACCCATAGTCCTCCAGCTATTGTGGAAGACCCCACCGAACAATAGACAACAGACATGCTATGCATATTCATGCAGATTGATAGAGATCGGGCAATGAATGGACTCGGAAGAACTCGCGATAGGGGGGGGATGACTGGATTGTCCCGTGGATCATTGCTTTTTATTTATTTATTTATTTATTTATTTATTTATTTATTTATTTATTTATTTATTTATTTATTTATTTATTTATTTATTTATTTATTTCTGCATTTATTTATTTATTTTAGTACTCTAAGGGCCTGTGATGGGCATTACATAGGGGGGAAGGGGTAAAAACAAACACAACACTATTTCACAGTTGAACGAGGCGTGACATACAAAACACATCGTTCATTCATTGTTCTTCCTCGTCTCTTTTTTTGTTTAACAGGGAATGTATGAACGCAAATAACTTAGTACTGCAACAGGGTTATGTACAAGGTGATAGCAAGAGCATCCCGTAACATCAAAATCGTGCATAGTCAAATTGCAAAGCGTACATACAGTAAAATCGAACATTTCCAAACTTTGTGCACATTACAGGACTACACTAGACAACTTAAACTGCAAGAAAAAAATGCACAATTTTTGGAATACGAATACGAATATTCGGGAGAAAATTGTTGGGGAGGTGGGACGTTCGTAGAAAACGCGGACTTCGAAGGCTGCGGAAGCCAGCAACCGCACTTCCGGCGCTTCTGAAAAAGGAACGCAGCATGTTGTTGTTGGCGTTCCTCCATGGCATTGGTGGCACGCTTCTGATGCGGCTGCGCAGTTTTGGGGAAGCAAATCGCACGGCACCCCCATCGCGCTGTTGTCACCGCGCGGCAGTGAGGTAAATCGATCGCACAGCGCCAAGTCACACGTTTGATTTCCCGTAGCGACGGCTGCTATTTTGATGGAGGCTAAAAAAAAAAAAAATCCCGGGCCATCTCCACTAACAGGAAACCTGGTGAGGGGCGAATCATGCAGTGTATAAGTGTATTCTTGGCGCCTTGGCGTTTTTGACAACGGGGATGAAACCGTTGGGGGGTGCAGGTGTGCAGCTTTAATGTAAAAGTCTCTTGTCTTTGAAGCACGAGGATCTCTAGCGCGAGGCGTGAACGAGTTTTCCGGTGTTTTAGTACCACGACTACATGAGACGAACGACGATTACGACGACAGGAGACACCAACAGATCCAGTCCCTAAGGGGCTTCGCACCTAAAGGATTTCTGTGCGGGCAGATTTCAACCCACGTTAAAGGTTCCCGGGAGGAACAAATTCGTTCGTAGCCCTTCAAATCCGCACTACCTCGAACCACTGGCGTTTCTTGAGCGCGTTAGCCACCTCCCCTACCTTTATATTTTTTTACAGCGAAGCTGTGTATCCCCCAGCGGTGTTCGATACCTGTCCGTCTAGGCGCCGCGCCGACACGTACAAATGTTTGTTTCCAATTTCTCGCGAATGCTGTATGTATAGTCCTCAATCTAACGTAGGTAGGTATCTTGGAAGAACTCATACTGCAATCGGTGTCTGAGACGAATGTGACATTACGCTGAGTTCCATATTCTTTGGATAACTACAGTCCAGCCCACTTGTAACGAACACATCGGGAAGCGGAAATCAGTTCGTTCTATCCGTTTTTCGCTATATTTGGACATAAAATATATGTATACAAATGGTAACGGCAAACTAAGATTTGTTTGTTATAGCCGAGATTTCGTTAAAAAGGGGTTCGCTATAAGTGGGCTATACGGTACTTAGTTTACGGTCCAGGAGCAAATATTGTGTGTACGTACATTCACGTCCGTGTATATATACTGTAGATGGAGGCTACGTATTCTGCCCATACGGGGCCAGCACTCTTCCAAAATGGCCTGCGGCCAAACTGAAGGCCCAAGGCTCCCATTCGCGAAGCTCAAGATTTTCGTGTACGGGAGCCATGGGCCTCGAAGGCCTGCGGAGACGACTAATCTTGTGTTGTTCGAGGAACGGCGGGTGCGCGCGTCCCGATTCCGCAGAGAAAGCCAGGGACAACCCAAGAACAACAGAAGAAAGAACCCAAGGACAACAGAAGAAATAGCGAACCTGTCCCGCGAGCATTGTTTTCCTAGAGCGCTTCCAGACGCCCTCGTTCGCTGACCGTTTGACGGGCCGTCCCATTAGCGTTGCGGGAAACGAGGACAAAGTGCCGACTGTCGCGTCTCTCTCTTCGCCCCAGGCGCGCTAGGACAAAGCTGGTAGGGTTGGCAGCCAAGGGGACCAAGATTTGGGATGAGCGCACTGGGAACATAAACGTGCACGCACGCCTGGTATAGGGAAGGCGAATGGAGCGGAAAATCGACTTGGGTTAGAACTTAGAAGCCCATCCTATTCAGACGGCGGCAGACTAATGTTGGATTCCAATGGCAGATCCGGAGCGGTCACCGTGCTCCACCGCGGAGCGCGCCGGAAGAGCAGGTACTCCGAAGCTGCTTTTTGAACGCAGCCGATGCGGAACCGTGACGGGAACAAGAAATCCCCAGTATTCTTTGCGTCGCGCCTTCCCGAAATCGTCTGGCGCGTTCATCTCGCGCTGCGCGGCTGGAGGACGCAGAGAAGGCGAGCAATGCTTTTGTCAGCACCACCGCTGGCCGGTTGATTCTTGAGGTGCCGTCAGGTCGCTGAAAGGGGTATTGTCCAGTGGCAGCATAGTTTGCCGCGGCACAGCCGCCGGATGAGAGCGCACGCAACGTCAGTGCATCTCTCATCCGCGACCGCGGCGTCATCGTGGACACACCGGGTCGTCGAACGTCGATAAGGGAATAGCACCCGGAAGACGGCAGACTTTGCTGCTGGACCAGAGAAATATCCAAGACGAATTTCACAACGTCTGCTTCGAAGGACGTGGGACTTATTGAATCGCATTATGTATCCCATGTGCGCAACACAGTTGTCTATAACAGCGAGTTCAAATTCAACTAGTTACATCTGAAAACTGCTGAAACAAACATTCTACAAAAATGTTGTAGACCAAAGGGGTGGGCTTAGACTTCAGAACGCATCAGTAGTTTTATTAGTAGTCGTTTTGGGCCTTATCTTGTTTCACCCCTCGGGCGAGGTAAGATAGGGCTCAAAGTACGGAAACTACGTTATCGACAAGTGTGTTGCCCTCTGTATACCATGGGTTACACCTTCTACACCTCCCCTAATTAATTAAAACCGCTCGGCAACCAGATATCGTTCGTTGGGTTTAGCGTCATTCGCTGTATTGCTTGTTTCTGCGCCGGCGGGGCTGACATAGGCCCGAGGAGCGCGAATAAATACCACGGAAGCCTTTTTTCGTTCGCCACGCCTTTACGTTCGCCCGACGGGCAGGCCCGGGGAGGCCTTATGAAAACGTGTCGGTCACCCCAAAATCGTTAGAAGCGCTGCTAGCTTTTGAAGGGAGATTTCCTTTCGTTCGCTTGGTAAACAGGCGGAGGATGACTGCCATTCACGCTTTAACGACCGCGATTACCACCATGGGAATGCCCGCAGCGGACGGGAACTGGAGGTCATTCCAGAGGTCAAAGGTATGAGGTGGCACCAGACGTTCTGTCTACCATGGTTACACTGCTCAGTTACCGGGCGAAGTTTCCATTGTTCCGGGTCTGACATGTCGACTCGGCGGCTCGGACACATCAATGAGTGGGCGACCACGCTTTGATGCGCACGACGTGTTGACAAAGCAAGGAATAGACCCGTCGTGCCGCGCACGTGCGCGACGGGGACTGCCGCGAAATGCGGCGGGGGTCGGCAGAACGCGCCTGCGCTGCCCGCCCGACCTGGCTGCGCAGCGCCCGAAATGAACGTTGTGGCGTTGGTTTAGCCCGACGCTGGCCTCCTACATTACAGGTAGGGAGTCTAGCTAGACTAGCTGCGGCCGTCGCATCTCCATGTGGCTTTCTGCACCCAAAACCACCGCAGCACAACTGTGTGCGGTCAACTGACGAGTGGGGAATTTAAGCTTTCGGCTAATCATTGCGCGACAGACAATCCCAAAAGGGGTCATTCTGAAGGTTGGTGCTGATGCGACGTGTTCCAAGAATGCTTTTGAGGATGCTTTGTGTCGGCTACATACCAAAGGAAGCTCAACTTTTTCATGTCGAGGGGGAAAAGGAAAGCATGAAAGGTAAAACGAGGAAAATAAACCGCAGCAAAACAAAAACATAAAGAGTCAAAGCCAAAAGTTATTCCAGTAAAAATATCGGGATGATGTCGTGCTCTACGTAAGTTGCCCATTTGTTAGCTACTTTTTTTTCTTCCAGTGAAATCACGAAATGGTTCAGCGTCATAGTCAGAGTGCACATAGCAGTCACATGTGGTTAGTGCGTACCTTGCGGCAGTGTCAATGAAATTATCGGTAGTCATTATTTCATGATATTCGAAGTTACTGGCCTATCTACCCCCCTCCCCCTCTCCCACTGCATACGCCAGCGCCGGGAGACCGCGAAAAAATGAGACATTCACTGAGTCCGTTCGCTTACAGCAAACTGATTTTTCGAGTTCAGTGTGCAGCAACACAGACGCGTGAGCCGCCCATCTCACGGCGAAGGCGCGATTCTAAATGCAGGCACGGCAAGCTGCGGCTTCAATGCATAATATAATTTATCAAGCTATAAATTTATTCCACTTACAAGCACGCGTTTCTCTTAGGCTTCTGCTCCACATACGAGCAAACTTGTCGTGGTCGATCTGGCAAATAGGCGGCTATCGCGGACCGCTGGTCGAAACATTTATCGCGTGTCGCTTAAGCAGGTTAGATTCATTGTGTTTGTAATGATATGTACACTCTAGAGAGAGAGAGAGAGAGACAAAGAGAAAAAAATTGGCCGCGTATCTGCTCCTTTCGTTGCAAATGTCGTCAAAAGACGATAGTCTTTATAGGCTTTTGCGAAGTAAATGCCTCCCTTCGCTTTCCCGCTCACCTCTCATGTTGTTCCTCTTGCGTCGCGCTCCTCCCAAGGTAAAGACGCCAAAGGCTTGCTTAAGTCATTTTAAATTTCCCGCGTTCCACTGCTCCAAACCGGGTGTCTCGATGCGAACGCTGCCGCGGACGGCGAAGACGCGCGTTAATCGAGGCGCCCTACTTCAACGTTTATAGAACCGCGTTTTCCTACTGCACGTGCGTTGCAAGCAGAACGTGGAACCTATCTAGTGGAACCTTGCGTAACTGTTGCTGGTTGATTTCTTAAAATGACGCCAGAAGCTATAGTGGCGCGGGCGACAGCAGGCGACCGCGGAGTGAATTCTTTTTCTGCAGTTGATGAAGTATTTATATTGGGCAAAAATCAAGCATGTTTGATTTTTTATAAAGGAACACTGCAAATATCACCCCTGTATTGATTTATTGTCTCATATTTGCGTAATGTCTTGTTCTTCTTCAACAATGTTGACAAGTATGAACCTTACACCGGACATAGACGGGTAGATTTAGCTGTGACTATATAAGACTATTGCGCAGGCATTGTTTTGCTTTGGCCGGGTGACTGAATCGAGTCACAGACAGACAGACGGACAGACAGACAGACAGACATACAGACCAGCCCAAGAAAGACTATGGTCTTTAAAAATCCCCGCGCTTGATGCGGGCCTTGCCTGACCTCTGTACTGCTATTATGAGCCCTGTACATCTTGCTTTTGCGCTTGGAGTACGTGCCGTCGGCCAATGAGCCAGGCAGTCATCGTTTCATCTGACCATCTTTTCGATCATCGGCCGATCGACCCCCGATAGGGTCAAGGCGTATTTTATCCAGGCGCATGGTGTCACGAGTGATGGATAGACGGACAGATTTCGTGGGGGAGCCTCCTAAGAATGCCTTCGCATTAAAAAATGGCTCATTATCGCACTGCTTTAGATCAAGGAACGCATAGTGATTCGAGATGCACCAAAACCCATTTATTTTGGTGCTCAATATTTATTCTCTTGGGAATATGATTGCATTAATAATAATAACAGTACTATAATGACGATAATAGCGACCTTTATAACCACGAACACGCAAATTGCAAGGCGGACCCGCCCTTGACCTTGGGTTCGATCCGTGTTTTGACCGTTTCGTCTGTTTTTCTGAAGGAAGCAAAAAGCGAACTCTTCGGTGTGTCGAAGTTTCAGCACGCATTACAGACTCCCAGCTGGTCTGAATTAATTCACACTTCTCCGCAACGACACCCCTCGTAGGACAACCCAGCTGGTCGATTTGGATGCAGGTTCCTTTTCTCTTGACAATTCACGTTTCACCGGTCGATCGGGAGCGGGCTTGTGTGATTAGCGAATTATAGCAGAGCGCAGAACCGGTCCGGGTACGGTACCCGCTACATCTGCGCATGCGCACAAACCAGTTTTTCCGACACTGCGCACGCGCAGTAGCGCCGGTCGCCTACCGGGCACAGTAGCGGGACAGCGCGGTCCTCCGCTCTGCATGCTATACCTCTCTCCTGCCTGCATGGTCGCTTGGGACGAACGCGCTCCGTGGCGGAGCGCTCCATTGCGCTCCATCGAGAAACCTCGGGTTCAGACGGGGTCTATATCGCGTTCCACTGGTCAATTCAGCCACGAGATCTCGATTTCCACGCCAAACCCCGTTCCCTGCTCCGCTCCGACCACATGAATTTTCCAGAATCCCTGTTTCCTTGCGTTCTAGCGACAGAGTTCCGGTTAAGCGCGGTGCAGATGGGGCGAACTGCCCAGATATAGTGCAAATTTTGCCAGACAAGAACGCTCCCTCCTCTCCACCCTTACACACGCGCTACGACCGACAGATGAGGCAGCAGAAAAAACAAGCAGTCGGCGACGCGTGTTTTCACAGGGACGTTGGCTAAGCCTGCCGGATTACGCCAAGTCGGCGGCCTAGAATAGGCATGGCTGGCGGCCGAATTGAGGGCCGCGATGGAGTAAATAAGAGCAAGGGGCGCCGTTCGACCCGCTCAGGATGCTCGATCGTCGCTGACGCCACAGAAGAGCTTGCAGCGTGGCAGCATTTTGTGGAAAATTTAGCAGAATATGTTATATCTTCTAACCTGCTTCTGGTTATTTCCTTGATTATTAACTGAGAGGATGAGGGATAAACATTTAATTGTAGTCGTCCCTGGATGGTAGGCCTCCTTGGTATAGGAGGCATTGGTCCTTTGTTGCCCGGCGGGCCTTGTCTGCCTCTCGGTGCTGGTCTTGTAGGCGTGAGCTGGCCATCTTTCGGGGAGTTCCTGCACCCAGTTGGCAGTATCCAACATTGGCAATGAATAAACGTCGCCTCCCGGAGTTCAGAACCACAGGAGCGAGGCGATGCCGGTAATGGTGAATAAACATCCTTGGTTTGAGTGAAGGTGCTAGTGTTAGGGCGCCCACCCTGTGGGAGGCGTCATTAGTCCGGGATGCCGTGGACCTTGTTGGCCATCCGTACCCTCTCCTCCAGTCGTCGCTTTTCGGAGAAGTCGGAGCTGAAAAAAAAAAAAAAAAAAAAGAACACGCCTGGAAAGCGTGGAGTGGTCGTTAAGTTCCTTGCTTGTAGCCGCGGGTCTCTGGGTTCGATTCCGGTCTCTGCTACTTCTCTTTTTAATGTTTGATGACGGCGCGCGGCACGTCTCCGATTTTGCCAACTGTCCTATTTTGCCGACGTCGGAGCTGTAGCGTCGAGAGGCGTATAAGGTTCTCGCATCAAAAAGAAGACACCAAGCCCTCCGCGTTGGAGTCTACGACCTCTGACCCAGGAGAGCCGGACACAGCGATGCCCGAGCGAGTAGCGCAGCGGAAGTTCTCTTAAGCCCGTCGCGATGAAACCATATATCCGGGTGACGAATCCTGACGGAGGCCGTCTGTCAAGTTCGAATCAACGCCGCGCCCGCGCCTTTTCTTAGAGCAGAATCTCGACGCATGTTCCTTGGATGGTAAGACACAGCGATGGGGAGCGGGAGGGCGCGGCTGTAGGGGACTGCAAGGGGGGCAAACATCACTGCATTTTGGAGAGCACGCTTCTCTCAAATAAAGCGCACGCAAAGTAACGGCGGCGGCTGTCGCCACTCTTCGCGCCACGCAGTCAACCGCCGTAGTGTGAACGAGGACAAGAAATAATGCGACGGGAATGGGCGCTTGCCACAAAGTTAGAAGGGAGCCCTGACAGCGAGGAGCGTAGTGAAGTCGCTCTTATATTGCCACTGAGAGCCGCTCCGCTCGTGGTCTGAGAAAGCAGCGGGGGAGACTTGAGCAAGTAATAAAAAAAAAAAAAAAAAAGGACGTAGAGGCAAGGCACAACATCACAGGAGCGAAGGCAGGAAAGTCAAACTAAACGTCTTTTCAAGAAAAGAAAAATCTAGGCGGGAGGGTGAAGAGGCCGCGCATGCGCGCCGCGGTGCGCGTAGGGGAAAGCGCTCGAGCGGCCGTTCACGGGCCGTGGTTCTGATGGGAGCTTCCAGTGTACGCTGTATCGGATGTCGTCAAGCCGTCGTCGTCGGGCGACGCGCTGCCCTGGCTCGGCGCCCCGCGGCGCCCACCCGGCTCGGGCCCCTCTAATGACGCACTCTCCTTCTCGGACCCTTCTTCTTTGCATTTTCTGCTGTTCGGAGAGAGAGCTTTCGTAGCACGGCACGAGAAATTCACGGCCCGGGACAAAAAATGCACGGGCACGCGGCGCTATACCGAAGGAACGATCAAGATGAGGGAAAAATAGTGCGCATCTTCGAGTTGAGCGCGGTCGTCGCAGTTGACGATCGTTCGTTTTGATTCTAGAGCAAGAACAATGTCCGCACGGGAGTGTTAGTTAATGAACTGGCAATAAGGTTGAGTCTAACTGGCTCGCTTGCATAGAGAAATGAGCACACGAAAATCAAACAGGAAAACGCCAGTTTCCTGAGCGAGCGGGTGCCGCCCGCGACAGTTACTCCTTTGTCCAAAAACTGCGTACGCTTGTCCGGCAATGCAGCTGTCATACGCCTTTCCCGTTTTTCGGGGCGTTTTTATTTTTTTTTTTCTGCGAGGATTAGTAGCTCTTGCCTGCCAGTACAAAAATGATTCCATTAGCGACGAACAGCACCCTCGGCGAACCCACGGCCCAGTGGCAATACTGTGATTGGCTTGGAAGCGTTGCGGCGGCAGTTGTTACGGCCCTCCTCGAGAGGAATCCTTTGCGTCTTTAATTAAAATATAGCGATAGTGGCAGCACACTCATTTTGTTCCTTTCCACAAGTCCTAACATACGTGTGCAACGTGTAGGTTGTCACCTATATATGCACAGTCCTCCATTGTTAACGGAACGTATAAAAAGAAACTCCGACTTTCCAGTGTCCTTATAATGAGGTAGCGGCTTTATTACCCAATTGGTTAAAGCAAGCCCGATTAAGCCAGCGTTGCAAGCATCTCTCATGCGGCTGCAGTGAAAGGTTGCGTAGCAGCTGCTTCGGCCCCCCCGGGGGTTATTTCACGCGGGTAACTCCACGAAGCACCGGCAGGCACCCGTATATACACCGGGTAGAACTGTGCGTCCAAGACGACGCCGCCAGCAACCTCAGCCTAACGGTAAACGAGGTGCAGGTAGGTCGGCGCCAGCTTACATGACGACTGGGGCAGTCACCCTCCATCGTGCATATCTTTCCCCGCAAGCAAATGCGGTATTCAAGAAACTGCATTCGTCTGCAATATAACACCGCCGCCACGATGGTGTTACGCAGCCTACACCGTTACGCCCACGCAACGATTGCTAGACCTTGTGGTCTCGCAGGTGTGGCTCGTCGGGTTGCGGGGAAGGCGGCCCCGAAGAGGCGCGCGCCCTCATCGCTCGGTCGCCAAGCCGCGAACGGGCCCATTCATCTTAGTCCGGGGCTCGGGGCTGCCGCCTGGGCCGCGGCTGCCTAGCTGATACGCGTCCATCCCATCAATTCCGTTCGCTCGGAAAGATTGAGTGCGCGATTGCGCCTTTTCCCGCCCCGTGTTTCTGCGCCTTATTCTTGCGCGGTGGAACGTGCGGATCGGTATATGTGCCGCGGCCCGAGAAGGACGGGCACTCGAATGTGTCTCCAGACGTGAGAAAGGACGCGCGGAGGGGCCAGAATGAGGCTTTATTGCCGCCTATAAGAATGTGTAGCGCGCAGCCGTCTCCTCTTGAGTGTTTTCGCCTGAGCTGTGCTTGTGTCCTTCGCCGTACAAGGACTTGTGAGGCAATAGCTCGCAGGAGGGACGCTGCATAATCCTTTATTTGTGTGTTCATTGTTTTATTCGTTTCGTAGGTTGAGAATTGCGGGTTAAATACAAATCGGGAGCGACTAAGGAATACCGACAGCATTTTGCGGAGCTGGGAATAAAAGCTTCGGCTAAGCTTGGGTTTGATTTGCATACCGTCTGTGCCGCGTTGCGTTAAACCAATTTCCGCGACCTAACAAGGCTGGACAGAGTAGAGGGTAACGTCTTCGTGAGATCGCATAATGAGCATAAAACTCGAACCGGCATCTGTTTTATGTGATCACTTTTATCTCGCCTCTCCTAAACATCGTGGTTGGAACTTTCGATGGCGACGAATACGACGCAGGCACCTAGCTCAACACACTCATAGGCGACGAAGCGATGCTTCAAGATGGCTTCTTAGAGTATGGTTCTGTAAATTACGTAAATATATATGCTCTCTATCGACGACGGTCTCCTCCATTGGCTCCGTGGACATTTCCACACACCGTTCCAACGCCCCTTTTTTATTTGCTATCACTGAAACGAATTCAACGTGTTTTCTTAACTAAATAAACGCTGGACTCTGGTTTACGTATGCTTCTATGTTTCCTGAGGTATGCCTTAGGTTTTTATTTGTACAGAACAATGTGACATGTAGAAGCCATGGCAGCAGCTTTACTAGTTTGGGATTACATGCTTCGCTTTCAAGCCCTCTTTCAACCGATTTTTTTTTTAATCGGGCAGTTGAATCGAATGACTGACAGACTGACTGAAAAAAAATTTCCGCCTTTAGGTAGCCCAAGAAAGACTATCGCCCTTATTAAGGAATCTGTTTACGTACGCGTTTCGTTGCACGTTTGCCAAGTGGCTGTGCAGGCATACCACCGCAGTGCTGCCTTGCCCTGGCCAGTCGGCGGTCGGCGTGGTGGTGGGGGTGCATATTGCGAGGCAGTGAGCGTACATGCAAGAGTTGGCGTAGCGTAGTGGGAATAAGGGGGGCCATAGGTGAGCGCGTGAATACTTTGTAGATTCGGCCACTACCCGAAGTATCGGGGATACATGAACGAAGAACAAGCCATTTGTTTCTCAAGCGCCGCGGCTAATTCTCCGCGAATTTTTCCCATCCGCATTCGCAGGAGCTGTTCGAGCTGTGGACCACAATCTTCTCCCTGGCACTCTTCCATGGACCACCTGATGGGCGCGCGCGAGTCAAGTGCGCCCCGTGGAGAAGACATGGTAGCAGCACCGCTACAAAACACCAAGCAGTCTGAGGACGTCTGTATTGCAATCCAGCAACAAGCCTTTTCAAGAAGGCTTCGTTCCAGCCCACATTGGTGCACCACAAGACCGTAAACGTCGCTTTTTTCGAACGCCATTTGTGCCACAATGCGAAGGAGTTCCTGTAAAATTGAGCGCCATGATCGGAGTGTTTGTTTGTTTGTTTGTTTGTTTGTTTGTTTGTTTGTTTGTTTGTTTGTTTGCCTGGGATAACCTCTCTCAGCAAAGAGCGCTATTTCTGAACAAGCCACATCCTTAATAACAAACCCCCAAAGACGGGGTAAGGATGTGTTGATCACTCTTCGAGACTCGCACGAACACCGAAAGTTACGGAACTGTCCACAAATTTTTATTTGCACCATCAATGGGCATATGATGTTAAAATTGCACATGTTTCTAGCATAATTGGGAATACTGGTGTTTTCTGGTCACTCACTTCACGCCAGCACATGATGCAGGCTAATTTGGCGTGACTATTACTAGTACGCATTCTGCCTGACAATACTTTCAGGGACATATGGGCGAGCACTTTGCCTTCTAATGTGCCAGAAAACGTGAAGGTAAACATTGCCTCTTCGACAGTCAGGACATTTGTGATAGCTGCATTTGTTCGAATACAAATCAGAGAGTGTTATTCTTCTACGCTCATTTGTCTAGTTGTCTGAAGTGCAATACTGATAATGATATCCCAACTTTTCACGAATAGCCATCATAAAAGCTCTGTCTTATGTGGTCGTAGTGCATCGATTTCTAATTCATGCGGAGTGCAATACTTGAAATGTATTTAAACGCTTCCAACTGTGCCTTAACCCCATTTCGTGGCCTTATTTTACAACAGCTAACATGTGTTTCTCTTGCAATAGCAACTAGAGTAAAAAAATGAACTACCTTGATAAAAGCGTATTTTTACGGTTTTCTGTGTGCGTGTGTGTGTGTGTGTGTGTGTGTGTGTGTGTGTGTGTGTGTTTTGCGTGTGTGAAAGTCGTCAGTGGTTGGTTATATGCGTATCTGCTACTTCGCGTTTCACGACATTTTCTTCCAAGCCTGTCGAAAGTGTTTTTTTTTTTTTGTTGCTGTAAGCGATGCATTCGTTTATTTGTAAATTTAAATGTGACAAGCGCATGTTATGGCTGTGCGCTGTGTATATATAGGGTCGAACTTGCCTTTTCTCGCCTTGTTTATATTTGTGTCGGTATATTTCTCACTCGCGAATTTGCATGAAAGTTGCGCATGACGAATGGATATCACTGAGGACGATGCTTCTCGGGAGTCGGGACGTATTGCAATATTGTTGTAAATAGTATGAATTGCGGCAGTGTGTCGGTGTTCCGCCAGATCACCTATTCGGTTATTTGAGTATGTGTCTAGAGTTGATTCCTCTTGGCATTATTTTAGTTTGCTGGCTTTCACCTGCTTCTTTTGTGTATTTGCAAAAGTATTATTTTGTATACGCAAAGAAAGATGGCAATTCCCTTGCTATCTTCTCCTGTTGTTTTATTCTTTCCATCACTCATGAGTTTCGGAACAAGTATCTGTTATCAGCGTCGCCAAAGAAAAATCCCTCTCATAATCGTTCATTTGTTGATAACGTCTTTTTGTACGTGAAAGTATTGTGCAATTGCTGTTTTTTTACAAGCCGTGGCCGTGGGACACGTCGCAATAAATGTTATGTACATATCTGTACACACTCGTGCCAAATCTTGTCGTGCGTTAAAAATAGGGTGCACGTCTGTTGTTTTAAGTGCATTCGAATTGCTGAGAAAAGAACAATAAAGCTGCTCTATTTTTATACATCGACACTGAGATTTCAGGCGCCTCATTTCGCGCGAACAGTTGTTTTTCATGTGTTCCTATACAAAAAAAAAATTACTCGCAAACAAGCTAAGTTGCTCCACGAGTTGTACCACCCCATGGATATAAACGCTGGCTACCTCACCGTCTAGTACGCCTGATATTATACTTGCAGAATTCAAGCATGGTCGTTCACGAAGCTCTGTAAAGCCCGCAGGCTCATATATCACTCCGGAGTGCCTCTTCCAATGACGTCAGAGCAGGAAATAGCCGGTTTCCGGTCCGCGTCTTCTTGCTCCCCCCTTCACAAGAAACGCGTAATCGGTAAACAAGATATCGACAAAAACGCAACTATGCTGTTAAGATTCTACGCTGAGCTGGCTGTATTGACCCAATTAGGCACACACGTCTCGTATCTCTCGCACTAATCTCGCCAACAGCTATCGCATCTATGCGCATGAGTAACGGAGGTATGTTGGATAGTTTCCGGGGCCTACAAGCGGCGTCCAGGGCGGCCCCAGCCGACACCAGATACCCGTGACTTGGTAACTGTCGCCGGTGGTGGCGCCACCATGGCGCCGGGTCTCTTTTACGCCGGATATGCGCAGCGATGTTTCATGAGCTGAGTCACGCCTACCGTCAGACTCAGATGAAAAGACGGGTTACATCTCTCTGTTCAGCTCGTACGCACTGGATGCACGTTTGAAATTAAAGGAATGTAAGAGCAACATGCCCCTTCGTAGTCGTCATTAGGAACACAACTTAATTTCGTGATACTATATGCGTACGTTCTCGTATCAACATTTATATATTATATCGAACATGACTTGCTGTTCGAGATTTTGGAGCCCGTCAAAAATCCACAGGTAGTCAGAATTAATCCTGAGCCCTCCCTTACGGCGCGCCTCACCATGCATGTGTGTAGCGTCGGCGCGTTAAACCTCACAATCAATCAATACAAATGATTTGCCGATCGTTTTACGAAAAAAATAAGATGTGGCTCAAGGACCATGTTCAGAAAGATGTCTGACCTCACTGGTGCTCATCATCATCATCAGGATGAGCATGTTCCATCACAGCACTCATTTGTCCCTTTTTACACATTTTAAGTGCGATGCACTTCTTAAGCGACCCTGAACCTGCGTCCACCGGCGATGTCCGCATAGCATACCCACGTGGGGGATTGGCCAGGAATCTCCTCGTCTTCCTTGGCAACGGGGGGAGATGGGCGCGCGCTGCCTGGCCGCTGACATGGCACATACCCACGTGGGGGACTGGCCAGGAATCGGGCGTGAGAAGGGCTGATGCACCCGCTTAAAGGACTACTGACACGAAATTTCAAAGCTGAGATCCGCTCTAGCAATCAAGTACAACACAAACACAAATAGGTGTCTGTGAATAAATGCATCTTTCTTTCTTTGTAGTTGTGTGTGTGTGTGTGTGTGTGTGTGTGTGTGTGTGTGTGTGTGTGTTCTCTCTTTCGCGAACATTACCGAACCGCGCAAATTCAACTCGTGCATTCGCACTTTCACATTCTTCCCCTCGGGGAAATGCGGGGAATTTTTTGGTGCTGAATCCCGGGTGCCGAAATCCACCTTGCGACTGTGCGCCGGAAGATATTCGTGCCAAGGGAAGGCAGAACCAACCAACGAGAGCGCGCACGGCAAAGCTCGCCCTGGGTAGCGAAGTAGGGGGTAGGGATGGAGGAGGCACCCACTAAATTACGTGCACCAGACCGCTGGAAGCGCCAGACTTCGGCTATCGTGGCTAGGGGGTGAGGGTTGAAGTATGTGCTTAGTCACAGCTTCAATACCAGAATTTCTAAAATCACCATGGCTGTGCCAGTGCAGATCAAATGCGAAGAAGCGGAGAATAAAATGTTGCATGTTGGCCTCTCACACTCGAGTGACGAAACATGCACGTGCGGGGGAAGTGGTGTCAGTGCCCTTCCGGCCTGCAAGGGTCTGCCATTTATGGATGATCACCCGTTGGTAGTAACAAGTTTTTTGTTGATAAGTATTTCTTGGGATTGGCTGAGGGGTAAGTCCTTAGTAAAGATGTCAGGAGGAGAAACAAAACTAAAGAATGTGAATCGATCAATGTACGATTTCTTATACATCGTCAACAGCAAATCCTTACGCTGCATGAATATCCATGTATAGTGATTGTCCAGGTCAGCATACGACAACAAAGGACGAACGACATTGAATAGTGCCAATTCCTGTGGCAGACAGGAGGGACGGGCCTTTCAGACTGGGGAGTTAGTTCTGCGACGCTAACTGAATCAGAGTAATAGAATGCGGCTATTTCAATCTGAGGGGGGGGGGGGGGGGGGGGCATAGCATACTGCTGCGGCACGTAAATATTTCCGCCGAGATTTGTTCGGCTACGTACTGCTCAGTGTGCACTTGTTGCCTTTGTTGGAGGTGCAAATCGCAAATCTGCCACCATTCTACTTGTGTTACCACGTACTCTACTTCCATACCACTGCAAGCTCCAGAGCAGACAACACCATGGTGGCCCGCCATGGCTATAGTCGTGACGCTGTAGACGTAAAGAAACATGAACAGAAGGATGGTGCAGTTGGGACGCGTAAAAACTGACAGGATGGTGTTTGAAATAAAGGAGCTTGAGTGGTGGGTAAGCATCCCAGCAGAATAAACAAAGCCTTCTGGCCACAGCCAGTGACCTATAGTACTGTCCTCCACAAAACGCATCAATGCAGAAGTAGCCGTATAAAGAGTTCCTAGCTAATGAAGACCGCAGGTGTTCTATTCTGACAACCTCGAGCGTCCGGTTGCTGGCCGGGAGCAGCGTCGCGCATGCGTGCGGCTGTTGAAGCTAGGCCTAACGACGCCTCTGCAGGAGGAACCGGCGGGGTCGCTCGGCGGGGGCTGGATTAAGGCCCCCTCCCCGTCGGCGGGCACGTCGTCGTCGTCGCCGGCGTCCCCAGTACGCCGGCAGCGGGAAATCCGATCCTGTCTTCTCTGCGGGGGAAGTCATCATCGCGGAGACCCACGGAGCCGGAGGAGGCCGGGACGCGCGGCCAAAGGTTTTCAGCTGCCGGTGTTACTTGATACGCGATTACGGACGAAGACGGCGAGGAAAGGAGAGGAGAGGAGGAGGGTGCACAAAAAAAAAAAAAAGGCGAGAAACGAAGCGAAAAGCAGTAAGGAAAAACAAATGCGGAAAAAACGGTTGATGGTGAAGAGGGTAGACGCTGAGCCTTTGATGCTAAAGTTTTGCTTCAAGCTGTCCCCCGGGGACATTGCTCTTTTGTATGCAGGAAAAAAAAACCGTGAATAGGCACGAAACGAAGAGCGCGACGTAATTCGTGAAAAGTGGCTTTTCGAGGAATTGCGCTCTGTTCTGACTTTTTTAGCGTTGTCTCCGCGTGTTCCGTTAATGGTACCGACGCAGTGGCCGACAAATTCACGGGGAGTGTTCGCAAAGGCAAAGAAAATGAGAAGCGGTTGCTCACGCCAGTGAGCAACTGGTTTACCGGTCCTGGATAGTCCGCGAACAGTACGAGGAGTGCCTTTGCATGGGAGGTTTCATAGTAATACATTGAAAAATCGATAGCAGGATTGAATTTCCCGCCGTTCGCGGATGGTCAGGAAATAATAATAGAGAAAGCCCATTGCTTGCGCGGCGAAAGAAAACTCGGGGCCTTTTCAAACCTAAGATAGTGCTTGTTCCACTCCGAGAAAGGTGGAAGGACAAATCAGACTGTGAGGAGTAAAGGATTCGAAACATGACAGTTTTATTCTTTCTTTTGTCCTCTTGTACCAATTGGTTTTTTGAAGAAAAAAAAAACGAGATAGCAAGAAACCAGCCAGGAGGCATTGAACACGGACCACACAAAGCGTCTTCACAATCAAACGACATTCAAGTTGGAAGCAACTGAAAGGGGCGCTACCAAACACAGTGGCCAGAAAATTAAAAGGTCGGCGCAGACTTTAACGTCTCAATTTTATCTACCTGCCGCATGCATCCCGTGAAACATTTTTCTTTGAAAGGCAAACACCGATAAGTCGCGGTTTTTTCTTCGCTTCGTCCATGTGAACTGATTGTCCTGTTTGGACAGCATCGCATATGTGCTTTATTTGCTTTATTGTTTCTGCATCCTCATCCACCCTTTTTTTTCAGTAGCGCACTGCTATCCTGCACGCAAGAAACACCGTCATCCAAGGCACTGAAATGCGGCTTTGTCTGGTATTGACAGGCCGCGCCAATGTATAGGTATGCAGGCAGCGCGCAAATGTTCCCCTCTAAGCCGCGCGAAGAAAGGGTCCATTAACGGTCCGAGCAGGAAACCACCTCACATAGACATACCTGCCCCAACACGTCCTTGACAAGGAGATACACTCTATTGCAGAGACATCACTAAAGGGCCATTAGACCACCTCAAACTGAAAGCATCACATTGCAAAGGGCAACATAGACGTGCCCATACAGCTGCATGACGGGGATCGAGTGGTAGGTACGACGCGTGTGGCCTTTCTCAGCGGAGTGGTGTTACGCTACACGCAAGCACAGACGCACGCAAAGTCGCGCGCAAGCTTTCACGCCGTGTAGCGGAATGGCGCTCGCGTCTGCAGACGGGAAGTGGGGGAAGTTAGCGGAAGAGGTCAGCTCGCCTCGTCCCCGGTGCAACTCGGAAGGTCCAAATCGGGAGCAACTCGAACCGCACTCTGGAGCGGGGTGGCGAGAGCGTGGGACGGCAGCCGAGCTCATTAAGGAGCATTAGCGACGCCCTCGCCGCCGGAACAGGGCGGAGAGCTGCTCACTCGCGAGCGCCGGTCTGAATGGCCTCACACCCGGGACCAGTGGCTGGAGTGTTTCTGACGATGCGTATTTGTATAGCGGGATCCAGGAGAAAGGGCGAATGTGACGGCCGCAGGTATGGACAGCGCGCGGTATTCAGAGCAGTGCGGCGGCAGTTCTTGAGCGAGAGAGCTTGGGCCATTTTGACGTCAAATATAGTTCTTGTTTTTATGAAAGACAAGACGCATTACTCGATGAACATTAGTCCGCACTGCGCCGTATGTCCAAATCGACCCTAATATGTTAGAGGCTAATCACTTAGATATCAAGTTAATTAAACTCTTGTTTTGTTCACACATACTTCGCGTGCGTACACTACACATTTCAGTCGTGCTATTCCGGACGTCAATCGTCAATGTTAATGGATATTGCATAAAAACTGAGTTCATTCATGAACCATAGCGGTCACTAATAGGCTTTGCTTCCAGCTCGCCATTTAAGGAGTGGTTGCCGAAAAGAATCTAGGATCTCGAAGTCCGTTGTGGTTCCTAACCGTACCAAGTATATAATAAAACGCACGCATGCGTGACGGGACCCTCTCTTTTAAGTGCTATGACCTGATTTCCCGAGGTGCTCCGTCGCAATTAAGCATACACAAACAATGAGAGATGAGAGAGGGTGCATGCGTACTAAAAGCATGTTGTGGTTCGTTTTCCCCATTTTCGTCCGCTAATTGCCCGTCGCATCTCGCTTCGCCTATCGGCAACTGAACCTTTCAAACTGTACAAAGCCTCTTATCAAATGGGTCGTGGTCCGCAGACGTGTGACACTTTCTGTCACGTTACGTCCCGGAAAAAGAAAAAAAAAAAGAAGTCTAGGCGAAAACGCTTCCTCGCCATTTGCAAAAGCTGTGCTTCTGACTATCCCTCTCTGGGATACTTCACTTCATGTTGCTTGATTTTTTTTATTGTAGGGTTTAACGCGCCGACGACACGCAGGCGATGAGGCGCGCCGTAGTGGAGGGCTCCGGATTAATCTGTACCACCTGGGGATCTCTAACGTGCGCCGAAATCCCGTACGCACGGGCGTTTTTTGCTTTTCGCCTCCATCAGAAAAGCGGCCGCCGTGGCCGGGAATCGAACCCGCGTCCTCGTGTTCAGCAGCACAACGCCTTAGCCGCCGGAGCCTCCGCGGCGGGTTCCTGTTGCGTGGCCGCCGTATTGCAATCGTAATTAAGCGAACAACAAGGACTGGTTCCCAGCTTTTGTCTTGAGCAACTTCGGACTCGCATGCTACTTCGACCCCAATCATCCAACCACGGAGTACAAATAGTGCAACAAAACTATAATTACTCACAAGACACAAATCACTGAAATTCCCGAACAGCAGGTGCAGTGGTTTTGCAGCAGCCTAGTTGGACATCGACTTTCGTCACAAACAGATGGCACGTCAGCTCCTTTACAGCGAAACTTTCCTTGCGTCTTCCACCGGATTTATCTGTTCCGCTGCTGCTGCTGGTAGTGGTGGTCCTGATTCGCCGCGGATTCCATATAACACCACCAGGTAGCGCTCGCCTCCACGTACCCCTAGCGTTAATCTATATAGCTATATAGAGCTAGGAACTCTACGTACCCCGTTGTGCGGTAGTCCCGCATCTCGCACAATCGCTGCCAGCCAAAAGAGACGCCGAGCTCATCCTCTATGACCATGCGTGCATCGCGTGCTTTGCAGGAGCTAAATGGGAGGACGTGGAACTTCTTTTGGCTGTACTTTAGAGATCAGCTCGGTGGAAGCGCAAACGCAAAGTAAAGACTTCCTCGCCCTGCGTTTTGTTCCGTTCGTATATTACTGGTTGTGATTCCTGTATACGACAACATCTACGGCAAGACACCGCTGGTTTTCACCGGAGAGCTCGACCTTGCCATTTTTTTTACAACGGAGTCGTATTGGGCGAAGCTTCCAATACATTGTTCGAGGCCCTCACATCAGAATTCCTTGCCGCAAAGCTAACTTTACCCACGCATCTTGGAAGTGCGAGGCATTCCACATGCAGAGCGAGCCATTCGTTGATGCCCGTTTGCTTGCTTGCTTGCTTATAGGCGGCCAAAACTCCCGAGACGCGTGTCTTTGGAGCGCGCCACGTTCTGTAGAGCGTCAGGCGTTCCACAACACGCGCTTTTTGGGCAGGGGCGTAACGCGTAGGAGACAGATGGATAGCATTCGAGAGCTGCAAGGTGGAAGCAGATCGCGAAGCAAATCGTGTCAAGTGGAAAGAAAACGAAGCCCTACGAGAACGCGGACAGGAAGCAAAGCGTCTCAGGCATTCAAATGGACTTTAATGCTCTCGCATTCAGAACCCTTAAAGGGGCCGTGCAGACAAAATACAAATTTGTTTTATTCGAGAGATGTGGTGTTTTATAGTGCACCCTGCGCTCGTCCGGCAGCAAGTCATGCGTTATTCACTGAGAAATTGAGCAGTTTAAGTTTAAATTATGATTCTCCCGCGAAAATATGTGTTTCGTGACATCTGCTATGGCGTTACAAGGAATGGTCTTCAAGCAAAATTTAAGTGCGTTGTTCGGTCTGCAGCTGACTGCAGAGTCTTGTTTACCGTCATTCCTCCTAGATGGCGCCGGCATTCTGCTCCGCACCGCTTTCAGCCTTTGCTTTGTTTTTGACCGTATTCGCCCCTGGCTTGTTTTTGTTACGGTAAGTGGTAATTGTTTCGTGAAACATGGGGTATGTTCGACGAACAGGGTCACGTAAGGCAATGTCGCGTACGCCAATCGGCCGGTGTCGTGTGGGAAAACCCCAAAGCGCCGCACTGCTGTGCAGCTATCACAAGCATAGTGGGCGCAGTACCAACAGCAGTATACACACTGCTACTTCTATGTTTACATGCACTTTCGTAGCTTCCATTGTTTACCCCAACATTCTTACTGCTATAAAATGAATATGCATTACACTTAAGCGAAAAAAGCTTGTTCTACAAGCTTATAAGCCCTGCCGAACAACTTGCGTTTGCTTTTGCAGGCCTCAGCCAATCGTACGGCTGTGCAGATGACGTCATATGTTCTCGTGCGGAAAATGAGCAGTGTGTCGCGCGACCATTTTTTCCCCTAATTGTATAGCTTATTTGAGCGAAGTTTACGTTGAAAGTAGTTTCAGTATGATTCTAATGAGACACTGTTTCGAATAAACCAAACTTATGTTTTCTCTGCATGCATGACTCCTTTAAGAAGTGGATAGGCGTCCTCGGACTGTCCTCGAACCACGGGTTAGTTGCGATGGCGCTACTCCCGTAGTCGTAGTCGGTGACTTCAGTGTAGATGCGTCGGGACCGGATAGGGAGTGGTTTACGCGTTCTGTGTTGGTGACATTTGGCTTTCAATGCCACACCTATCCTGACCAACCGACCACCCAGCTTTGTTGCTTGCATAAATATCACATAATCTAAGAATATACATGCCTCAATTGCGAGTCCGCCGATAAGTATCATAGCGACGCAACGAAGGCATGCTACTAAGTGACAATGGCTTTACAGCTCAGCTGGTCATCAAAATTCTCAGGACAGCATAGCCCTTTTTGTACTTTCGATGTACCCCCGTCGATATGCCTACAAGGGTGATCGAAATGAGTGGCAGCTGAAGCCTGCTTTTTGCTGTTACCGTTCTCATGACATGAGTTCAACACCGGCATAGATGATCAGTTCGCAAGTGTGCGACAGAGAAGGGATTTTGCGCTATCCGAGATACTAGTCTTCCAACAGACATGCGCCATGCGACAGTAGGATATACACATTGCTTCCTATTTAAGATGCCAGCATCGGCAGTAAAACAAATATTACCACTGGCTTTGGCAAATTTTATGGCTTTTTATATTTGAATTGATATCGTGTTTGACAAAAAAAAATGTTTGCGCAGCTTGCAGTTTATCAGCGCACGTCACTTAAATTTGTACCTAACTGGTCGTCCTATGTATAGACATGCATAAAATGGACATTTCCAAGAGCCCTTAGTCAAGCTCGCTGGATGCTTGGGCCATACACCGCAACTCCAAAGTTCTTCTAGCAGCCTCTGCGGCGCAAAGCGCACGAACACCGCGAGAGGGGCGCATAAAATGCCCTGCCCTAAAATGGCGGCGAAGCGAAACCGAAGGAGGCATAAAAATTCTTCATTGCGCATATCAGTCATTTCAACGGCAGACAGTGCCAGGCACAACTATTCGGCGGGGGCGTGAGAGGGGTCGTCAGCAAAAAAAAAAAAAAAGTGCAAAGGAATAAACACAGCAGCGCAAAAACACGACAAGTGAACCTCCCCAGTGGGTTTTTTGGATTTCGACCTTGTGGCCTTGAAGCGGTCTGTCTCTCTCTCTCTCCTCTTCGGAGCCACCCTGGGAACACCGCGGTGACGTGCCGCAACCGTTGCCGGGGGAAGAACACCGAGAGAAAAGGGAGAGCTGAAAGTAGAAACAGAGCGGGTGCCCAGAAAACACAGCGGCAAGACGAAATGGAGAAATTCCCCCCGCGCCCACTTTATTACGGCTTCGTGGTGGCGGAGTCTGCACTCTCGGGCGACGGGCTCTGGTGCGGAGACCGCGAGAACGTACAGACCGCGCGGAGGTGGCGCTTTCATTCGTCCTATCTCATCCTCGGCGGCGCTGGATAGTTGCGGGCGGGCAGGCATCCTTCAGGGGAAAAAGTGGGGAAGCAGCCGACGTGCCTCGCCGGGGGGAGGGGGTACAGTCTGTGTGCCACTTTTTTCGGCACACAGTCGACACAGTGTGCGAGATGGGCGCCATGCCTGGTTGACGTAGTATATACGTCGTATTTCACAGATGGAAGCTTTCATTTTTAAGGCGAAAGTTTTAGGTTCCCCATTACGGGAGAAATATTCGTCGCCGTTGTTGAACGGTAAAGGAAATGGCCACCGCTGTAAACAGCAACAATAAAAAAAATAATTCGAGTACGTATTGGATTTGAACCCAGGTCCCAACAACGGGAGCCCAGTGAGTTACCACTACGGAATCTTTTTTTTTTCGCATGATATTTACAACACGTATTTACAACTATGCACACACAGATCAGTTGCATACAAGGTGAAGAACAAAACAAAACATAATTTATTTTATTTATTCATTTAGGTAAAACTAATGAATAAATTTTATTTTATTTTGTTTTATTTATTTATATTTAATGGGCAATTATGCAAAGCTGCCAGCGGAAGAAGAAAAGGTTGACCAGTACCTGCCGCGTGACAAGCGAACGTGACTGCATGGGAGTAAGACGGGGGCACCCCAGACGCGCGGAATTCTGGCCGTCGGAAAGCACTAGCGTGTGTCAGCAGTCAGCCAGTTGAAGCCAAAAGACGAAGAAATGAAAACGAAGAAAGAGACGTAATAAATCGTTGATAAACTTCGCCGGCGTCCGCCTTCAAAGCACGTATAGGGAACATGAGGCGTCGGTCGCAGGGCAATATTGGCCCTGTGGGGTCTTTCAACGTAGATCAAGCGTGCTTATACAATGAGGAGTCTGCGCTTTTCTCCTCTATTCGAATATGGTCACCACCGCCAGGAACGAATACCACCTCAGGCACTGTCACCATGCACGGGGGGATATGTAACTGTCTTCGGTGAGAATAAATTCGATAGGGTCGACGGAATCAAGGCATTTTTCGTCGTAACTTGTTCCACGGTTCTTATAAGCATATCACGCAGTTGCATCCATGGCGGAAGACTTTCGGTTTACAAGAAGAGCATTGGTAAAGCTGTGTTTATCCTGAGGGAGCTGAGAGGATGCCCAATGTGCAATATTGTTACGGGATGCATTTATTTACAGCGAGGTAGTCAGGTTGGAAGGTATATAAAGAACGTAGACCGTATAGCGGTCCGTGGATGATGGTGCCCCGCCGAAGAGAAACCTGACTGTTCGCTGAGATGACACAGACGCATCGGCGCAATATACGGCGTTTAATTTAATGTTCGCGTAACCTTATGAAAGGAAGGGCGGCGCAGCCCAGAGCATACCGGTACCTCGGGACTTTGTGTTTATGCGATCTCGAATCCTTTGTATTTGTTCGATGCCGACACGAGCAAATGCACTGCGAAAAGTAAGATTTGCATCAACGAGGACATCCCCAGCTTTCTCACTGAAAATTTTGACCACTCTAAAACCTTGCAAAATCATTGCAGAAAAGTGTTATTTCGCATACAGCAAGGAGTCGGCTTGTAAACAATGTAAGAACACTTTGCCGAGCTCTAAATAGCTTTTGGGTCATTCGTAATCAAATGTTACTGCCCATACATTTCAATGGGACAGATTCAATGGATCTACCTTGCACAGCCGCGGGATAGACTTGAAACTGTGCACAAGTCAAGCTGCCACCCTTAATATTATCTGTGCGAAAATACTTTGCATCAAGCTGAACAACTCCAAAATAATCACTTCTGAGAGAACTGCAATGAGCCGGAAAGCTGCGCAGAAACAACGCGGGTGGCGCAAGCGGAACGAATGAATTCAGAATTTAAAAACCTCCGCGTTTCTGCTTCGCGAATATTCCCCACACGGGCCCAAGCAACAATCCTTCTTGGAACTCACCGTCGAGAATCTGAGAAGCACCCAAAAGAAACGCACCATCCACATAGCACACGCACCGACCGCGCTCGGGGAACGAACGCAGCAGAGGGTGGCGCGAAAAGATGGAGCCCTGGGACGAATAAGCTACGACTCGCGACTGGGTCGCTGCCGTGACATTGGGCGTAACATACCACGCAGGAGCGGTGCGCGCTCTCAGTCCTAATATAGCCGTTGATTTGTACAGTGGGCCGGGAGGTTGCCTCTTTTCGCGCAAGTGCGACGAGCTGCGCCGCGTTCGCTGGGAGGTCCTAAATAACGGTCGAGAAAGAAAAGTTGGAGCGCGCGCCATTGGAGTGGAGAAGGGAGCTTTGTTTGAAAAGATTGAGGAACGGATACACTGATATATAACTCTACGAAGAAGAAACTGAACAATTTATTGATTTAATGAGATGTTAATTAAAAAAAAAACAATAAGGAAAGGTTCTAGTCAACATAGTTACGTCGGTTTTACAATGTACTTTTTAACGCTGTCTGTGGGACCATTGACATCCTTAAAAGCAGTGAAAGCCTGTCACTGCACAGATAACTACTCAAACCACAACGTTCCAAAGTTGGCAAATTATTAGATGAAAGGTCTCTCGAGGCCTGCAGGTGTATACATGTTTATATATAAAAGTTTCAGGGCCCTGGCCGCTCAGGTTTAATTGAGCAACATTTTATTAAATACTTTCAACACTAACATGGTCCACTTTCAGTGAGGGTCGCGGAGTCCAATGGCGTCGAGGATGCGTTCTCGAACTCGCAATCAGGACGCTCTGCGTTCGACTCCCTTCAATTCCCAAACTTTGCTAATTTAGAAGCTCAACTGCTTTACTTTGGTTCTCTTTGCACCGTGGGCTATTTTAGAAGTTACCCGCAGCGGTGGCTCAGTGGCTATGGCGTTGTGCTACTGAACCCAAGGACACGGGTTCGATTCCCGATCGCGGCGGCCGCTTTTCTGATAGAGGCGAAAAGCGAAAACGCCCATGTGTTCGAGATTTCAGCGCACGTAAAGATCCCCAGGTGGTCAAAATCAGTCCGCATCCCTCCATATACGGCACGCCTCATCGCCTGTGTAGCGTTGGTGCGTTAAACCCTTCAATCAATCAATCAATCAATCAATCAATCAATCAATCAATCAATCAATCAATCAATCAATCAATCAATCAATCAATCAAAATTGCGCTTATGTCGGTACCAAAACCTCTGGTAATGTATATTATTACCCTTGCTCCCAGATATTTTTTTTTTCAGGCACTGCGGAATGGATACAATGTAATACAAATAATGTATCCAAAACAAAATACTATTACGGTGCAGCCTCCTTGGTGAAGTGGTGAAGCCACTGCTATGAAGAGAAATCCCCCAGCACGGCATGAGGCCAATCGTGGAGGGCGAGAAAGACGATCTTGTGACTCGCCTTCCTGCTCGTCACCGAAGTTGGGAATCAGCCATCCCACCGCTGCCACCGCTGTTGCGACTGGCCATCCGAGCGCAGTCACCGGTGTAGCGACGTTGCCTCGCTCCGTCCGCTATCGACGCGGCGCAGAGCAGAGCGAAGAAGTTCTCCAGCCGACGAAAACTCAAAGTAACATTTATATACAGTATGTACAGGGTAAGCAAAAGTTACATCATTCGCACAAAGGCGACAGCACCCTTTCACTCGGTGCTTCCGAAGAGACTGGTGCCGGAGAGAAGCCGCCGAGGAAAGCCGACGATGAGAGCCTCCGCGCTTCTTTTATAGCCCGGGAAGTTCGTTGTGGCCCAAGAAGTTCGAAATGCTCCAATCAGGGCTCTCGCTGCCTGAAGTTTGAATTCCGACGAATGGTAGCGAAGCGGTGAGTCAGCTGCGCCGCCAATGGGGAAAGGGAGAGCGATGCCGCCGCCGTCTCCGTGACCTCGCCTCCGGGCGTAGCGACATGCCCTTGTTTGGGTCGTTCTCCGCTGAGGGATTCAGCCGCGCCGCAGCGTTTCGAGATGCAGGATTCGGCCGCGCCGCAGCGACAAAGGGAGAGGCGTAACTCAGCCTCGCTGTCGGCGCGTCGCCTCGTGCAACGCCTTTGGGCCAGGCGCTCTGGCACAACACCGGCAGTAGCTAAAAATGTCATCTGCTGTGTCTCTGATTTCTCCCTTTTGTAAAGAGCTTAAACACAAAACACCTAATTATAACCGCGTCTACCTCGTCTCATCTTGGTGGAGGCGCTAGGTATTATTTCACGCTGATGAATTGAGCTATAAGAGTATCGTTCAAATAAGAACGCAGCTTATGCAGCCGTAGCTGGTGGCTGCTGGCACCCGTGGGGGCTTTTGCCCTGTCGAGGCGGCCTACAGTGGCTGCCATTGGTCAAGCAGTCGCATGGTTGTAGCAAGAATTGACGACCCAGAGTCTGTCTCCGAAGCCGCGTGACTGCAGGAGTGGCAGACCGAGTGGAGTGGCCTTCGGGTCTCCCTCAGCAGGCCCCCCATCTTTTGGCAGCCGGCACATGCGATGCTTCGTTCGACAGCCGTCCTTCTTCTGGGAGGTGATGTTTTCCTAGCTGGTGTGTCTCGGGAACACTGGAACTCCTCCGCGAGAGGCTCCTGGAGAAGATTCTAACGCCCGAGTAGCCACAGCCGGACGACCCCTTTGGACCACACGGTGGACCCGGTGTTGAACCTGGGGCGCGGCACCCGGACCCCTGCGACTGCGAAATGGGAGTAAAGCCATCACGCACTGCCCTAACACCCCCTCTCTCCACTCCTTGAATGTTTTTCAAGGGGGCATTCTTGGTTCCCACGTACTTGGCTACTTTGTAAAGCGTGGGTTTGTCTTTTATACACTGAGGAAGGTTCATGTGGTATAAGAGGGCGCGAATAATGGGCCCACAATCTTCGCCCGTGTTGATGTGACCTCAGCGTATGCCTAGTATCAGCCTGACGATCCACACAGCACTAATGTTCTACTCGCGCTGCGAAGACTCATTCAAAAAAAAAGAAAGGTTTCTTCAGAAGAATTTTTTCACATGATACCCAAACAAATTTACAGTTTTTTCTCGCTTGCTGTGATTTGGATTGCCTTTTCGAGCAAGATATTGTTATCTGGGCATATGCGCTCATACACAAGTGCTGGCTCACTGGTCATGCATCCAATGTGTACGTAGCCGACTGCAAGACTTCCTCACGTTTGCATCTCGCCACACAAAACCGTTTTGAAGACATATGACGAATAATGGGAATGTGGAAGTCGCAGTAGCCGAAAACGCTGTTCTCCATGCGCACAACGGTAAGTTAAAATGAGGGAGGGAGGCCCCGGAGTCAGGGTCGTAAGCAAGATACCATTATGATTTAGGAGAGGTGGGGAGGGGTCAGAAATGAAAAGGGGAGAGCATAAGCATAGAAAAACAGTAGAATCGGAGACAAAGAAAGTCAGAAAAAGAAATCTACTCGAATTAAAAAAAAAATCTTGGATATGCCGCACCTTTTACAACCTTCTGATTGTTTCATTCATTGCGCAAGTGAAATTGAAAAATGGCTGATCGTCGGTGTAAGAGCATACATAGAAGCAGAATACAGTCGGGGCATAGCGTGCGACGCGAAATATTCTTCGGGAGTCATTTTTTTTATATAATAGGTAAGGTTAACAGCCTAGTAAGTTGACGCACCTTACAGAGACGGAAAATTTTGGGAAGAGCCGAGGCCGCTCCTACCTCCGCTTATGTGCGCCAGTACAAGAGATTGTGGAGATGCTACGACATCGAAGGCGGGACTAGGAACAAGGGAAGAAGAGAACGTTATTGAGGAACAGAATAAACGTCGCTCCCACGTAAAAACCTCGGTAAATTACAGTTATTGTGCCTGTGACTGGTTGCCTAATAGTTTCACAGCGTTCTCGCTGAACATTTGAAAGGTGCTTGAAGGTAACATTCCTGTGACAACTAAAAATGCCCGTAATAAAGGAATTTTATTCTAGATATCAAGTGTTTGTAGATCAGCCCTAGCTCTTAGCTTGGTTACGATAGAGTGACAGAAGAAAACAGAACAAATAAAACCAAAAACTATGTTTCGTTCTATTTGAACATCGATACGTGATTCTAGCGGGATAGGTCCATTGATGATCGATGATGTAGATGGTTCGTTGGTCGACTGCACATGGCATACTATCTACTTGAATAGCTACAATATTTACTGTGATCTTAGCCAAGAGACTAAGACCAGAAGTGTTTACAAATGAAGAATATAACGTGGTCAAACAGAGCTCAACAACAGCCCGCATCGAACGGGGTTCCTCCCACTCCCCCCAAATCAAACACCTTGGTTTTACTGGCCAAACCACGCCCCAACGGGGACAGAACACAACAGAATGGGGAGGCTTATCACGATGTCACTTTTTGGCCTCTTATAGCCACAAAACTAGCCATTCAAGGCGGTGCTCATAAATAGGCACGTGACCTACACAATCCTTAAATACTGCCTTGGCATTCCCACGCAAACATGCAACGTCGATTCTAGAAGACACGTAGAGAGAGAGGGAGAGAAATATCGAGCCATCCAGTCGGCCCGGTCAAGAGCAGTCGTGAACTATAGGAATGCTTCACCACCACTCTCATCGCTTTTCCTTTTCCTTAATTCGTTCAACCTGCAGGGCACCGGTAAATACGCATATAACGTCGCCGCAAAAGGAAAACCTTGTCTGTATCAGCAAATGCATATAAGCTTTCTGCTTCTCATAAAAAAAGTAATATCTAGTTCTGTTGCCCTTGACCACGTAACCTCATTTGCGCTAGTTCATTTGCCATGTTCAAAACAAGTTTCAGGGCCTTTTCAGGTTTTGATATTCAACATTTTAACTAACATTCTAAATGCGAACATGCTGACTATAGCTTGTAGACCTCGTCTTAAACACCGGATCTAGTTTATAGTCACCATCCCCACCTTAACAGCGGAGCCATTTAAAGGGGCCAAGCAGACAAAACACAATTTTAGTACATTCGGAAGATTGCCTTGTTAGAATCATACTGGCACCACTTTTAGCGTAAACTTCGCTCGAATAAGCTACGTAATTAAGAAAAAAAGGAACAGCCATGAAACCGACTAGCTCATTTCCCGCAACGTATAGAACCTATGATTTCATATGTGCCAGCTGTGCGATTGGCTGAGGCCGGAAAAAGCAAACGCAAATTAGTCATGGCTTATAGGCTCGCCGAACGAGCTATTTGGGCCTAAATTTAGGGCACATTCTTTTCATAGCAGTAAGAATGATGTGGTAAACAGTGGAACTATATACGAAAGTACACGTAAACATATAAGTACCGATGTGTACTGCTGTTGGCATACTGCGCGCACTATGGTTGTTTTAGCTGCACAGCACTGCGGTGCTTTGGGGTTGTCTCAGACGGCGCTGGCCAATGGGCGTAAGCGACGGTATCTTAAGTGACCATATTTGTCGAGTGAACACCATGTTTCACGAAACGGTTATTTTCTACCTTAACAAAGACAAGCCAGGTAAATATTCGGCCAAAAACAGAGCAAAGGCCGAAAACGGCCCGCTTGGTATGGTGGCGCCATCTAGGTTGACTAACGGTAAACAGGGCTCCGTAGCCACGGCCTCCGCGATCGGCTGCCGGCGGCGCGCCGTTGCTCCGGCCGTCCCAATCGCCCGGAGAGAGCGTAATTTAAAAAGGGGGCGTGGCCGCGTCTTCCGCCGCACCGCGGCGCGCGGAGCCGATGGTTGAAATGAAAGCCGGGTATGCTGCAACGCTTCTCGAAATGGCGTTTCGTCAACTGTCGCGCTTCGTATCGCAATAAAAAGAAAGCATAGCTGATGTTATGGATGCAAAGCTACTCATAGAACGTGATAATAATGAATTTATTTTACCTACGATTGCAGCTATGCGACTTCTTTAACATGTGCCGCATCACGCCTTCGACACACGGACAATATTCCCTACTGCCAATTTAAAATTTCTGGTGCTTAAATAACGTTCAATTCGCTAAAAGGTGATTATTTTTCAGGTATTTATTATCCAGGCTTACGTACTTTATATAATCTGCATGGTCAATGCAGTTCAGTAGAGCGAGGGGCGGGATCGCGTCATACGCACGACGGATGGCTGCGCTCTTATCTGGCCTTTAGGATTTAGGATTGGGATTAGGATTTTAGGATTAACACGTTTAAGGGGTATTACGTTGAGCGGTAGCCTCAAAGAAATGACAGTCTGTTCTACACATGTGCGTTAAGCAAGTTACAGTTTCAATTTCAGTCGCAACAAATAAAACAACTTGAAGTCAGATGCACCCCGATTCCATTGTATTCTTAAACGTATTTTGGTGACCGCAGGCAAGCCCAATTTTCCCTTTTTTGGACCCAAGACTATATATAAAGACATTTAAATTTTCAATTACTGATATCGAAGCCCATCCATGTGTAAAGCAATGATGACAGGTTTCATGGTTGCTTTGGACATGTACACACTGCAGCTGTTTTCAGAGGCCCGTTCTTCCACACGAAAATATGCGAGACTTGACCGTATGAAAAAAAAGGTGGCGACAACAGTGTTTGCAAAATCATTTCAGTGTGACAGCGCACAACCTGCATAAAGCTCCTCATAAGATTTTCTGCGTTTTGGGGGGCAACCGAATGCTTGTAATGCTGCTTTCTTTAGATAGTGACAGTTTGTCTTTCGTTTAGAGAAAACTGCATAAAGAAGGAATAACACCATCGTAAACGGCGGCTAATTGTTAGCTGAGTTGCACGCCGCAAAAAGCGAATATAAATTGAAATCTTGTAAATTAAAAAAAAAGGCATGTGTGTAAGAATTTAATCAATAGGCTGCATAACAGGTGTCCCTTGGACGAGGTATCAAGCAAAAATATACAAATGTTCAACTTCTAAAAAGAGCTGGCTAAATCAAACACGGCGCCAATATAAAAATGCAACCACTGCGCTCGATTGTCCATAACCCACCCTATGCGGAAATAAAAATAAACTGCTGTTCCAACAAGCAAGCACCCGATAATTCTGTAGCCGAGAAGTTTTCGCACCCAAATATCCGCGGACCTGAATGTCCGCACGGAAATGTCCTGCACAGATCAAGCGCAGCAATCACAGCGCGATTAACTTTTCAGTGCTGTTCCTCGAAGCGTCTGAGACAAGCGGACTTCATGACCCGGTAGTTCGGTTTGCCAGCTCAACAAAAATAAAGCTGCAATACAGTTACGCGAATTCCGGCCGTGAAAACACACAGCAACTCAGTCCCCACAAAGCCGGCCAGGGGAGTCGGTGCAATGCCGAACCATCGGCTAACACCGCCACCTCGCGGCGCGTTGCGGAGTTAGCCAAATTACATGTTTTTGCTGGGGGACGCGCCGAATGGGACGGCCGGAGCAACGGCGCGCCGCCGGCAGCCGATCGCGGAGGCCGTGCCGTAGCACACTAGATTTAGCTTGAAGCCCTGTTCTTGTAATGACATTGCAAATGTCAGGGAAACACATGATTTGGCAGGAGAATCAAAATTTTAACCTGAAGTGAATAATTTCTCACTGAATAAAGCATCGTTTGCTTCCGGACAAGCGCTGGGGGCACTAAAAGCACGAAATCTTTTGGCTAAAACAAATTTGTATTTAGTCTGCATGGCCCCTTGGAGCTTGAGTTCCAGCCGTGCCGGGCGTCGCTCAAAAATCGGCGGAGCAAAGTGCAGAGTATTGATTTAATATGAGGTTTAACTCGCCGACGCTACACAGGCGATGAGGCACGCCGTAGTGGAGGGCTCCGGATTAATTTGGATGACCTGGGGATCTTTAACGTGCTCTGAAATCAGTACACACTGGCGTTTTCGCTTTTCACCTCTACCAGAAAAGCGGCCGCGGCGGCCGCGAATCGAACCCGCGTCCTAGGGCTCAGCAGCCCAACTCCTCAGCCACTGAGCCACCGCGACGGGTAAAGTGTAGAGTAGTCTAGTCCAAGAAGTGTAAAGATACGTCCTCGCGGAGTGCCGCTGAACGCCCGGGTCACGTGAGCGCCGAGTCGATGCTCCCGCGCCCGGCCACCACCGACGAGTTCCCGGCCAGCGCGGCGAGCAGGAAAAGCGACTGAAAAACGCGGGAATCTTCCCCTGTTCCCCCGTCGGAGAGGGCGAGGACCGGTTTCCTCCGCAGCCGCCGTTGCTTATGCGCGTGCGAGCTCCCAGTAGTGTGGCATTCGAAAAGCGGCGGCGGTTTTGAGCGCGCGCAAATGCCCGTGCTTATTACACTTTTGAACGACTTGAATAGTAAATAACCATACGGCCCTCTTCATTCGCTCTGACAGATCGTTCCCTGTTCGTGTTTTGTTCGGTATTTACGTATCGACGCGGAAATTATTTGCCTATAAGGACCATAAACGGGTGTAACGGGTCGTGGAATAAGGCAAGTGTTGCTACTTGCGTCTTTGAAATATGTGGCAACAAGACTCAACCACCACCGCCCGGCTAGCTCAGTCGGTAGAGCATGAGACTCTTAATCTCAGGGTCGTGGGTTCGAGCCCCACGTTGGGCGCAATTTTCCTTATGGCACCAATTTTTTTTGATAGTCTTTTACGCAAAGATATAACCCTGCAGAAAAATACTTCGCTAACTTTTGCTCAAGTTGTGTTTGATTATGCAACCCTAATCACTTCGATTCGATTATCTTCGTCGCCATGTTACTCTATTTTTTTTCGGATACGTGAATTGAACGACATGTGAGAAGTTTGAGATTTTGTCTACTGAATCCTGCTGTATTCGCCTGTTGTGCGACCGACGTTCAGTGCTTCAAACAGCGCCTACATTACCCTGATGTAGTCTTGCCCTGTTGCATATCGTTTGTAAGCAAAAAAAAAAAAAAAAAAAAAAAAACTGAGCCAGCTTGCACAACCGTGCAAGCATGATGTGTTCGTCTCACTAAGCTAAACTTGACGAGCGTCATAGAAGGCACTGATGACCATTTACCGTGTGTACAGTTGAACCTCCTTGATCCGTTAAAAAAAAAAAAAATGCGCGAGGGAGAAACGTACTATTCGGGAAAAACTATGATCTGCCGCAATACAAAAAATAGCCATGGAGAGGCCAACATGAGCATTTAATGGCCTTTTTCACTTGTCTGTCAACGTCTGCTGGCGCATGCCGCGGCCCTTTGAGAGCAAGAGCTCCTTTTCTAGACATAGCAGACTTTTCTCCACATTGGGATTATACTTAGCGCGAAAGCAACTCCGTACCGCTTCGAAGCCGACTACAGCCTGAATGTGGCTGCCGGAGACACCATTTCTTCCTCCCCGTCGTCGCCGCCATCTTTCTCGGAGGCTTCGTCCAGCGCCGGCGGTGCTCCATGGCGTGATTCCACCACGATTTCTCCCACCCAAGGTTCGCGTTTCACATGTTGGGACGTCGTTATACAGGCGACGTTGGCTAAAGGCAGCCGCGTTACCAAGTCACTCAGGCAAGCCCCGCGCCGCGGGAAAGCCACCGCGGCCACACAGGCGGCCCGACCGCCGCTCGGTGCTCGGTGCCTGCTTATTGCGCCGCGCACGCTCAGGATCGGTCCGCACACACGTCAGCACGTTTTTTGTTCACCGTAAAACGTATCATCTGGTCACAGTTGGGTAAAATTTTGAAATTTTGAAAATTGAGAGCGTAGTAACTGGGAAATCGTATGAATCGGGAATGTATCAACGGGGTTCTACTGTGTATCTATGACACTCGTCAGTAGAACACCAAATCAAACGCAAAGTAAAGTATACAAGTTCTTTATCTCCATAGTGCCCTCTTCCGTTCTCGTATACTTTATCGTCCGCCACCGACGGGGAGGCCTCGCGTAAAGCTTGCAAGGCCACCTCCCCCCGCTCAGCGTTGCGCACAGAGCTCATGGTAGACAGGTTCACATCGAACCAAAGCCGGTCGCAGACGGGGCAGTATTCGCGAACTCGACTTCCAGGAATTGTCGCTGAAAGCAGTCGTTCGCGCCGCCTATAAATCCACGGACCTGCCGCTGAAAGTTCTCCATGACTCGTAGGCGGGGTCGTTCTGTCGGCGACGCTGTTTTTTCGAGCGCACACTTGCACGCACCCGTTCGGAGTCCTCGGCTCGTTGTCGCCGATTACATTCTCGCCTCGCAGCGCGCTTCTTGATAAGCCGCCTCTTCTTCGGGCGTCCGGATCTTCTTTGGTCGCCCCGTCCCCCATGTGTGCGGCACAGCGTCGGAGAGAGTTCTGACGCCGTCAAATGTCGCAAGAAAGAGGCGTTTCCTTGTTGAAGGAGCTTCTTTATAAACGAAGTCGCATGTAGAAGAACCAGAAGGAAGAAGAAGCCCACACAGCTAAGCAGGCCGAGCTGCTCGCACTTTTAGCAGAGAAGTCTGCTTGGTGGCGGTACTAGCTAGCGAAGTCTGGGCATTATTAGTGCGGCATGTGATGTCAGATGCAGACGACAAATGACGCTCGCGTTTCCGTTCACTGACGGCGCAACCAATTCTCGCTTGTGATAATATGATCCTTCTCCATTCAAATGCTTATGCCTCTAATTTACAGTTTTGCGTAAAAGGTGCATTGGCCCTCCTTACGCCCGATTCTTCGCCAATCCCTCCACGTGGCTGTGGGTCATGATACAAGGAACATTACGAGACGCACGCTCACGTGCGCTGAGAATTTTCTTGGTATTTTTTTATGTTCATCGGAGGCGCAATCAAGACCTCAAACAGCTCTGCTGTTAAAAAAGAGAAATGCGGGTTGTTTTTTTCATTCCTTGTCGCTGCGACTACCTTCCTTGCTTCCGTTGTGGCGTTCTTCTTGTTTGGCCGTAGTCCTCACAAGAAGGAGGAAATAAGGCCTTGCGGGAAGGTGTGCGCCGTGCGCGCATGACCATTTGATAGCGTCTTTACTCTCCCATAACGTTGTTTTACTGCGCGGTCTGATAGCGCGACGGCCTATCTTCAGCCAATCGTTGACGAAATTAATTGCTGCTACTGCCATTGCTATCGTTGGAGCAGGGGCTCGGCCAAGACGCTAGATGTAAAGCTGACGCCGTTAGACTGCTATTTTCGTCGAAGCCGCGTTAATGATCAAAACTGCATGGCAGCCAGAGGGACGAAAATGCAAGAAACTCCAGGAAGCGCTTGCTTGGGCAGCGTCAAAACCGTTTAGTGACAAAGCCGACTTTACAGGGAAGCCATTCCTTTAAAGCAAATTAAGCCAACCATGTTTCCTCGCAAATGCGTGATGCAATAATCTGTGTCCCATTTGTCTACCTGCCACCTACATCATGCAGCCTATCCGTCATGCAATGCTGTGGAATTAAAGGGACAGCAGTCGATTAACTAACTTCAAAGGGGCGTGTTTGGAGATAGAGTATGCGCTCTCAGCTAATTCAATATCACTAAAAAAGCTTTAGATACGTTCCCCTTCCTCGTTGTTAGACAGAAGCTGTTTATAAAAAAGCATTAAAGAACCTGATTATGTCAGAACGCACGTCCTGTAGCTGCTGCTGGGGACGACATGCGTCATGAACGAGGAAGGCCATTGAACTATTCGCGGTGACGCGCTGAAATTTTCCGTGCACTGCTGAAGCAGTGGGAGCGCGTGGTGCCCAGTTCCAGTCCGATAGGCCAGCTTTGGTTGGTTGAAAGGGCCGACGCTGCTGGCACTACGAATGGGGTCCTGCAATGGGGACACCACTCCACATTTTTTTTTGCTAATAAAGAAGTTTATTCTCTCTCTCTCTCTCTCTCTCTCTCTCTCAACCAAGGCACCGCCAGCGCGGTTCCATGTCCCCGACTAGATCGAGCCATGCCGTCCCCAAAAGCTACCCCCTCTCCAGACGAGTGCAACATGGGCTGAGGGAAGACGTTACACTTAGTAGTAGTAGGGCGAGAGCGTTGAACCATTCAAGCGAAGGGGGTGTAGGAAAAAATGGTTCCGGAAAAAATGGTCCCGGAAGAAATGGTCACGGAAAAAATGGTCCCAAATACAAGGTAGGAAAAAATGGTCCCGGAAAAAATGGTCCCAAATACAAGGTAGGAAAAAATGGTCCCGGAAAAATTGGTCCCGAAGCCAAGACACGAAAAAGTCTTGTTCGAGTAAAGTCGGTTAATCGAACCAAGAACGTTTGTCTTGCTAAAATGAACAAGGTATTAAAGAAAAACATAGAAATGTTCAGTTTCTAAAAATACCCGGAAAAATTGAAGACGGCACCAATTTAAAAATGCAAGCGCTGCGCTAGATTGTTGTCTATAACCCATGTTAAACGAAAATAAAAATATAATGGCTGTTTCAAACAAGCAAGCACACTATAATTCGGTCACCGAAATGTTTGCGCACGGAGGTGTCCGTGCAGCGAAACCGTATCCATACACCGATATGTACGTACACCGAAATATCCGTACACCGAAATGTCTGCACCGAAACGTCCTGCACTGATATGCCTTGCACCGAAATGTCCTAGACCCGGGACGACGCTGTGCACTTCTTTGATGAAGCTCCCACGGCTTCTTGCGCAGTTTACACCGATACTGACGAAACCTCGCAGCGTAGAGCTTCTATGACCTTCCAGACACTGAGATGGCTGCGTTCGACTAAGCTACTAAACCGACGGTTCCAGGCCTCGCAGTTGCTTGTGCGGTTTTAATCCAATTACTTGCATTAAAATGTTTAATCCATGCTCAGCCCTACCATCCGTCCATCCATCCATCCATCCATCCATCCATCCATCCATCCATCAAAGCGTCCGTCCGTCCGTCTGTCTGTCTACCCAATTTTCTTTGTTAGATTTTAGCTTCCAAAGGCGTTAATTTCGGCCCCTTATAGGAATATTAAAGCATACCATCTTTCTCAAACCTTTAGCTAAAACGCAAAGGGACAAAATCAAACCGCAACAAAGTTCAGATCGGACTAACTTGAAGGGAAACACGTTGGCTGGGCCATGGGACCATTTTTTCCTAGATGGTCACTGGGACCATTTTTTCCGGGACCATTTTTTCCGGGACCATTTTTTTCCGTTTCCGAAGCGAAGGTCACTGTTGGTTCCAACTGCTGCCTCTGCTTTGCCCTGGGTACATGCGCCTCGGTTTAGTTCCGTGGGCCGCAGACACGGCGGGATGGCTGGGAAATAAGGGCTGCTCGATTCGATAAACTGCTCCATTAATACGATCATGTACGTTTCTTTAATCTGGAGAGAGAAAGAGGGGGAGTTGTTGAAAGAAAAAAAAAACGTCTAGAGGTCGGCCTGGTGATATAAGCTCAGGCCAACTATTCTGTGTGTGGAAAGGGGAAAAGGGAGTGGGAAGAGAAGGTCAGGTATTGAGACGATGAGGAATAGATAAGATTATGGCTATAGTGAAAACATGAATGTCTATACCGTATATACAGTTACATTAAGCGCAAGCATAAAAGTTACATTACATTACATTAAACGCAAGGGTAAAAGTAGCGCCAAAGCAGTAACTGATTTCGTTATGCCGCTATGAAGGGTTGCTTCTATGCGAGAGTCACAGCGAAGGCATGTTGAGAGAGAGAGAGAGAGTAAATGTTTATTGAAAAAGGAGAAGAGGTCGGCCTGAGAAATTGATCTTGGGCCTGCTACTTCCCTCTGGGGGGAGGGTACTGGGGACAGAAAGAGAAAGGAATGAATATGGAAGGTATTGGGAATGACAATGAAAGCGACAAATGAACTATGTACAAGCAGTAAACCAATAAAAGGCATGTTGAATAATAAGAAAAGCCTAGCTGGCTCCCACTTGCCTGGTCATTCCAGCACACCCGGTCAGTCAAGAGAGCAAATCAGTTCTGGATTTCGTTCATCATTACAGGGAATCTCTCCAAGCACAGAAAGCAATGAGAAACTCTGATCATAGACAGGATTCACGAGAACCTTGCATAGTAGCTAAGCTCGTCCGCCATTTGCTTTGCTTTTGGCCTCTACGCCTCCACGGAAGGCATGTTGAGGTGACGAACGGACATGTGCACATACTGTCGTATTTCTCGCTCGGGTCTTGTCAATCTGCCATGAAATAATGTAAAAAAAGATCACGACAGCGTGTACCGAAAGCCAGTCGTCCCCACTTTCGTCCTTGTTAAAAGTAAGTGGGAGCGCCACGGACAGAAAATGGGTGGCGACGGTTGTGTCTCGCGTTGGCTGGCCCAGAGAAGCTCCGTTTACTCCCCGACGAAACGGACTCAGAAACCCCGTCCCAGTCAATCTGGAAGGGTCAAGCACCTCCGGCTAGCGAAGGCCATGTGCACATCGGCGGCGTTGAGTGGCCGACAACTTGACGAATGACCTGAAGGTCGTTAAGATCGGCATGCCGCTCCCCGTTACGATGCGCTAATTCCTTCTGGGTGGTCGAGAAGGCTAGTTGCCTTAGAGGAGAGGGGAAAAAAAAAAGTAGTGAAAACATGCTCCAGTATCATCACCTCCGGATGTTTCCGGATGTTTGACCTTTGACCTGCGCTCGTTGACCCGTCGAGCTGGGCTTGCTTAAGTATACGAAAGTACGCTTGGCGCGGCTTTTTTTTTTTTTTTTTTTTTTCGGGTACCACACGAAAATTGAATGACGAGCCCAAGGAATCGAGTCAGTGTCATTCTTTCTAAATCGAAACATATCTCCGTAAATTTGCTATCCTCTGCATACGCGCATATGGGTTCATAACAGTGTAGCTATATGCGCAAAAAGCGAAACAGCATGCTCACTTGTTCTGCGTCTTGTAGCAGCAATATATACGGATGCGCTGGTTTGTAACTATATGCGTGAGAGTTTCTAATGAGGCTGGATCTTAGCAGCAACAGTGATATCATAAACCAGAAGGGATCAGCCTATAGTACAAGTTCTAAACCGATTAATCAACGTATGTTATAAACTACTGGCGCTTGTTGATATGAGTAAACAACAGCTTAAAAATTTTGGTACGAGCTCTATGGCTCTTTCTAATATATGTGGTCATCAATGCGATAAATCCGGAATCAAATGGGCTATTCTTAGGAAACAGTCTATTTCCAGTGGCAAAGAAGCTTGTTTACGTTTTGCTCACTGTCATCGCAGATGCTTCTACGTTTCACGGGCACTGTATATTTTATTCGCTGTCAGTATACTTGTTCACTGTCATTCCATATGCGCTATGCGGGTCATCGCATGACGCTGGTATGGCGATATGGCTTATACGAGTTTTCGTAATAGGCCATGTTTTCCGCAAGAATTAAACCCCGAGCCCATCACTTTTGCAAGCGAGCTAAATTATATCCTGTTACTTACACGGCTTACGCCACAGTTGGTGCATAAAAGACGAAAATGCAATTGCTATGAATATGTGTTACCACATTCTCTTGTAACAGCATACGCCCGTATACTTATGAAAAAAAAAATCATTGATTTTTGTGTTTTTTCTGAAGCCTTCCGTGCTCTCGGTTCTCATCCATAGTCTTTTTGCTCGCTAACATCGTGTCCGGTTTTGGTGCAAAGTGGGCAGATTGAACACAGACTATTTATTATACAGGCTTGCGTCGAATTTCAGGACGGCACAGATGGTTCGTTTGGCTCACGTGAGTTCAACCAACAGACTGTCTGAAGAAACTAATCGATATTAAAGCAAGGTGTCGTCTGGTATGTATGGCACACTGCGTTGTTTATGTCGTTACGTTGTCTCCGTTCTGTTGCGTCTTAAGCTATGTTCAGAACACCGATGCAAAAGCCATCGTGATATATGTAAAAGAACGGCGTGTCACGCAGTTCGGTTGGCTGAGGCATGAAATGGCGTCGTTCTTTAATGTTATTACGACAGTTGCGGCAACAGACCTCCCTGGTAGGCTCACCCGCCGTGAGGAGGTGGCGCTACGAAGGATTCGCGTCGGCTGCTCTTACACCAGCTGTCACCCACGCCTGGCCCCTGGATCGACAGGCTCCGTTTGGCCGGACATGTCCATTTTGCACCACGTCGGCATCTACCGCAGATATGCACCATCTTCTGTGAACTTGCCATGGCCTCCAACGTTCCCGACAGCAAGTACTACATAGTGTGGGACTCAACCCAGGCCGGCCGCCCGACTACAGACGCTGGCTCTTTGGGCCGTATCACCGGAGCCTTTTAGACTTTCTGAGTGGAAACTTCCTGTTTACGTACATTTAGACTCACTCTCCCCGCACCGTTTTATGCTGCAGAGCAAACTTTCGCAATAAAAAAAAAAAAAAAAACAGTCTCAACCCGGCCTAAGTCATGTGCGTTTTTATGCCAGTGTTTTGTCATTTTATCTGTAGTGTGTGCAGTCGCTACAAGTGTCGGCACCACCGCATTTTTATGACGTCTCTGTGCGAAGTCATTACAACTTAGTTAAAACTATGCTTACACGTATAGGTGCAATAGCTAGCAAAAAAGCTGTTATCATATTGAGGACTACCAAGAGAGTATCACGGGAATTGGTCCCCTTGGAAAAGGAGCACTCTGACTGGCTATATTGAACGCGTTTCAAAGCAACGAAAGTCTTACGCATTTCCGCGGAATTCTTGAAGCGCGATTTTTTGACACCAGGCTTCAGAAACAGAAGGAGAGGTCTTCAAAACTGTTCGTATGTTCCGTCCTCCAGTGGCATCAGCATCACCATGCGCCTTATCATCATCATTGTCGTCCGGAGCGGATAGCAACAAGATGAAATTAGAATAGTTGCTGTCATCGTCGTTAACATTTCTAGGTCTATTTTCTCATCGTCTGAACCGCTCTTTGAAGTAGTAATCATCCCGGCTCCGTAAATGAGTCTTCCAAATCTAAAGCACGTTCGACACTAGCTGCCACTCCAGCAAACTCGGTGAACTTCCAATCCTAGCGTATAATAAGCACTGCCTTTTAATGAGGCCTTCGGATAAAGTTGCTCCCTGTCTCCGCAATTTGTTAATGAGTCGACGGAGCAAATGCGGCCGTTACACGTGGCTGCCCAAGTTTTAAAGTAGCGAAGATGTCTGTCGCAACTTCCTTAAATGGTTCAATCATGTTCACCGACGGAAAGCGCTTTTCAGCAAATACAACTTTTGCGCGCATGCTCTGTAACTCAGTAAAATATCTTGGAAAAAAAATCATGCCACAGTTTAGCCTCTAAGGCGACTGTATCATTGCGAAGAGTTCCCCCTACTTGCCATGATTGGCGAGTTCACCACTCGGAATTCTCAACGCCGCATAATTGGTTTCGGTATAGTTCTGATAAGCAATGAGTTACAAGCACTTCCGGTATTCCACTTTAATATTCCCGTATTGACAGAAGACGGGAATTCCTAATGGTTTTGAAACTACACGGGGAACTCATTAAGACAAGTAAACAATACGCAGCCCAACTCATTACGCCGAGTCGTACTTGCGGGCAATCGTCATATAACATATAATTTGTTTCGGGAAGGTTCACATGACGCACTAAACATTTATGTTATCGTACTCCTCCCAACTATATACAGGCAGTACACGGGTATTTATAGTTATTTACAACCCCACGGGTAAACCGTGTAATCCTGGCAAGTGATTGTAACTAGGCGTCATGTCCACTAATATTTTTTTTCCAAGATACCTACATTAGACTGAGAGACGCAAAGCATTCTCTAGAAAGTCTGCTTTGCCCCAAAGCTCGTTCTGCGCTTATGGTCACTATATCCAACGAATCATTAGATCTAACGAGTCAGGACATCCATTAGGTCACGCGATGCCCCAGACAGAAGGTCCAACGAGTCAGGATATTCATCCGAGTCACTATAGAACCGACGCGGTACTAGATCCAACGACTCGTTGCAACCAACGGAAGAACCACGCGTGCTTGTCTTTTTTGGGGTTGGGTGCTCATTTTGTTTATCGGTTTACTTTTATTTTACCAGCCTCCACGAATAACAGGTTCATGAACTACTTGCGCTCTCTAGATGCCTGAGTGTGAAGGCAAGAAAGAATTGACTGCAAGATTTTGTCGCCATAAAAGTGGTATTGATTTTGTACGCGCCCCAGTTAAGTCTCAACCGTGAATTAGATACGCGTACATCTCGTTGTGTAGGCGGAGATGATTGCCCCATGGTGGGTAGCGGCACACGGCTTCACTGTAAAAAAGGATAATTCAGCAAGCAACGCACAACGGGCTTGTTGGTACATAGTTTGATAACAGCGCTAGGAGAGCACACAGAGGAGGCGACACGAGACTGGGTGCTGACTAACAATTAAATACGCGCTTTTTATTCAGCGCCCAGTCTCGTGTCGCCTACTCTGTGATCAAACTAAGCATACAAAACATTTGCGAAAAAGTTGGCTTCACCGTGCAGCATCTCCTGCACGCGGGTAGGTCAAAGCTATTGGGGGGTAGCGTCATACAACTTCGCTGTAAAAGAGAGTCATTCAGAAACGGTCCGCACTGAAAGTGAGAGTCTATTGCACGTGTGCGGCGTACAGACCACTGCAGAAAAAAGTCCCCGCACGCGCACATAAAGAGGCCATACGCGCGCGTCCCTCGTATAACGGCGCATATAAACACACGCGTAGCAAGGCCACGATATATAGAGCGCCGCTGGGAAGCGCATGTCGTTTGTGGGTGAACGTAAACCGCGGACCTGGTTGTTCGGCAGCGCTCAAACGGGTCCGAGGGGAACTTATATCTCCGCGCGAGATTCCTGGCTCGGGGTGTACGTCTCTGCCGCGGCAGGCATTGGTCGTTGAAAGCGCCGTCTTTGCTGCTCTCCAAGCGTTGTAGGGAGCGGCGGGGCCCGGACTCATAGCCGGCGGCGAAGTGCTGAGGGTGCGGCGAGATCAGAGCCGCCAGGGACAGCCGTAAACGCCGCGCCGCGCACATGCCGGCCTGAGATGGCAGAAATTAAAAATGCATCCAGTCATAACTCGGCCTCTCGCGAGCTTATGGATCGGAAGGATGGGTTCTGGTGCTGGGGAGACATGCGTCCGGTTTCCATTCGTGAGGGCGGTCGGCGTAGAAGAGGATGGGGAGCTTTTGAAACATTTTTGTTTTGATTTATTCTTCCTGTAATACTTATTCAGCACGGGGAACAGCCGCAGAGTTGCCGCCGGGTGGTGACAGCCACCGCCTTGACTCCAAAACTATACGGCACTGCAAAAAGAAAAGAAAGGGCGTTTTCTGTGTCCTTAAAATGCTCTGAGGTGGGTGGTTAGTTTTCCATGGCACGACGAATGGCTGACAATGCACGAAATAATACAAACACTCCACCACGTAACACAGAAGCAGCTAGAAACTAGAATTGTAATGAAGTGAGTCGCTTAATAAATAATAATGCGTTGAAAATCGAATTAAAAAAAAAAAAACTCAGGGAAGCTTACACTCACGCGCAAGACTTGAATGGTGAAGCTGTTTGAGGTGAGCATTGCCGGACACATTATTAAGTCTCAGTATCATTGTTTATTTCCATAGTTGCGGTGCCAGTGATCGTCTTCATACACATCGGAGAGGTCGTCGTCTTCTCTGCGTCGAGTGGTGGATGCCAAGTCATCCTCCGCGTTGTAGTGCCAGCTTCGCCAGCTCGACTGGCGAAGTTTGCACTAAGTCGCGCAAAGCTTGACCATAGCAAAACTGCAGGAGTTCTCTATGCGTCAGCACTGAAGGACACATCACCACGCATCTGTGCAAGTTTGAAATCGTTTATTTACATATTCCGTCTTTGCTTTGCACTGTACTAGTAGTATAGTCGTCGTCATATGCATCGATATCATCACCACGCATTTGTTTGAAATTGTTTATTAACATATTCCGTCTTTTCTTTGCACTGTACTGGTAGTATGTAGTCAAACCCGGTTATAGCGAACTCCAATATGCGCCTCGATTAGTTCGATATATCCAATAGTTCGATATAGCCGAACCCGCCTATAACGAGTTTATTGTTACGAGTTCGCAATACGCGAGAATCCCCTTGCCATCCTCGCATGCAGAAACGAACAAAATAAAGTATGTGATTACCATACACAAAACAATCGGTTTATTGCAAATAATAAAGCTATACTTTCCACCTCAACCCCTTAACTGCCTACTTCTAAAACAAGCGGTGATTTTTGTTTGTCCTTTTGTTTTGGAAGCTTCAACTAGCACAGCATTCTTTTAACTAGACATTGTTTGCACCAGTTCAAGTCCGTGTCCTTCAATAGAGAGTTTTAGCATATCGTTACCGTGCTTACGTTACCGTGTTTGCGGCAGCTGTCGACTGCGCAGCGCGAGTTACCGCGAACGGTAACTTATCGGCACAGGCTTCACCGCCGCCAGCGGCTTCCGGTAACACGGTAAACGGTAACGCAAACACGGTAACGATATGCTAAATCTGCCTAATATCACAGAAATATTGGCGGAGGACATCGACTGCCGAAAGCACTTCATTAAGCGTCGGACGGTTTTCACTCGCGACATCCTCTGCCTCCTTGGTGCTTTTCATCAGCATTACGACGGGGCTGCTGACGGTGCCCGCTTCCGAGAGGTTTACAGTGACGGCAACGTCGTTGTCGACACTCAGGAAATCTTTGAAGGACACACCTTTCAGCACAGCATCGAGAACATTGGCGAGCTGCCGTCTTGGTCTGGACTCACTGACTAGGCGGGTTCCGTCGTGAGTTCTGCGCGTCGGAAACAGTTACGAAAAGTGTCGGGTGTCATGTCACTTCATACGAGGCCCAATGTCTCAGTCGCGGCCCTTGCTCAGTGGTCGCGGCCAATCAGCATCTCAATCTCCGCTTTGAGACCATGCGTTTTAGCGGTCATTCTTGGCACGCCGAGTTCGATATATCAGATGTGGTGTTCGTTATAAGATATATGTTTCGCGTGTATTTCCGTAACTGATTTATTTTTGTTCGATATATAGCATAATTCGCTCTGTCCGGGTTCGTTATAGCCGGGTTTGACTGTAGTCATCGTCATATGCATCGATGTCATCACCACGCATTTGTACAAGTTTGAAATTGTTTATTTACATATTCCGTCTTTGTTTTGCACTGTACTAGTAGTATAGTCATCGTCATATGCATCGATATCATCACCCCGCATTTGTCCAAGTTTGAAATTGTTTATTTACATATTCCGTTGTTGTTTGCACTGTACTAGTAGTACATTCATCGTCATATGCATCGATATCACCGTGTTCCTCATAACAAGCATTACATGCGTGCCAGGGATTGACGACAGCGCTAGAGATATATATATATATTTTTTTTTGCTAAAGCCATTGCGTGTTCCGGGAACGCTCGGCGGTCAGCGCGAAGCACGCGCTCACGAATGCTCCACATTCTCTCGGTATTTTTTCTTGCAACACCGAACTTACGGCTTGTGCAACAGCGCGGCTGTTAAAATGTATCAAATAAACACAGCGAAGCCTTGCTTCGCACTTTCTTTAGCGTGTAAAATTAAGGCAATTTTTGTGTCGTGATCGCAGTTGCTGTTATTGTTGTTGAATAAATATGTCGGAACCCGAAGGAAAGAAAAGAACAGGAAGTTAGGGGGCATCTTCCTAGCCAGGAAAGCCACGGGGTGACAAGAAAGCACTGGATTTTACGCACCGAAGTCTGGGCCATAGGGAGCGATTTGTAAAGGGGGTTATGAATTAATTTGGGATGCCCGGAAATCTACAACGCGCGCCGAGATGTTGTTCACAAGGAGGGTGGGTGCTTCTATCTGCGCAAGAACAGCTGGCATATATGGGCGAAAACAAAACATGTAACTTTCTGCTAACATCCTGAGCCACTGAGCGAATGCTGCGTGTCAACGCACTCTGTACGAGCTATGTACTCAACCAGAAGCTCCAGAAATCCCGCTTTTTAGCAGTCAAGGATCGTGATGTCACAAATCGCGCGGGAAAGTTAATGGATGGGACGATGCCTGTTTTCGCGATTTTCGGACATTTTCTGTTGTAATTTGCATTCACACCTCATTAATCTCCCGCTCCCCCGTGAGCGAAATGGCCGAATTTACGGACTTTTCTCCACTGCAAGCCTGTACGCGTACCTTGTCTCCAGCCACAGCAGTCAACCCCGATGGTCATCGAACCCGCCGCGGTGGCTCAGTGGCTAAGGCGCGTTCTGCTGCCGAGCACGAGGACGCGGGTTCAAGTCCCGGCCGCGGCAGCCGCTTTTCTCATGGAGGCGAAAAGCAAAAACGCCCGTGTGTTCGAGATTTCGGCGCACGTTAAAGATCCCCAGGTGGTCAAAATTAATCCGGAGCCCTCCACTACGGCGCGCCTCATCGCCTGTGAAGTGTTGCCACGTTCAACCACACAATCAATCATGGCTATCGAGTATTTTCTGGAACAGAAACAACCAATGTGAGGCTGAACAACACGCTACCGCAGCTACCGGTGCTGCTTTTCCCCAACGTCATCGGCCTCGATGAATGAAGCAGGTGTATAAAGTGGTGTCCAGCTCAACACTTCAAAACAACGGGCGTCATTTTGAAGCGACGCGGTGTTGGCATTCAAATGCATGCATTATCAGGTTGGGGCGTCGCTTGGAAGATGGGGGGACGCAATTCAATGCGCACTGACCCCCGTCGCTTTGCGCGTCGCTTTGCGCCGGGCTTCGTGCACGTGCTGCACTTTGCAAAGACCCATGCGATTTCCATCGTTTACCGCCCTTCCAACTTCAAGCGACGCCCCAAACTCAGAATACATGCATTTGCATGCCAACACCGCTTCGCTTCAAAATGACGCCCGTCGTTTCAGAGAGTTGAGCTCTAGCACTGCTTTTGTGTAGCAGAGAAACCGGCTTTGAGGAGCTCGGTGTATAGCAGCGCTCCGTAGGGATACATGGGGTCTTATATGTGTATTTAATAACATGAACTAGGGTTTTCATACACTGATATCAGTTATTGTATTGCCCCTAAAAGTGCCTTCTCAGCAAAGCATTTGTCATAATAGTGAAGCCAACTTTAAAGGGGCCCAGTGTATAGCATTTTATATGTACACATGGGGCTTAAAAGGTATTTAATAAAAGACCTTTGGCCACATTACTTCTGTGTCAGACCGCTCATATTGGCCATAAAAATGCCTTCCAGCAGAGAATTTGGGCATAGTAGGGCAACCTATTTTAAAGGGGCGTTATCGGAGGAATGCCTAGGCAGAGCGACTTAGGCATTTATCCGACAATTCCCATTTGGGAGTTCGTAACATTTTTTTTTACTCCAGGAGTGCATCCTATTGCAGAACAGCCATATTGAGAGGTGGAGGAGGTGGGCGAACAGAGATGGACAGGGGCTTACTAACTGTAGGCGTACTAACGCTGCTTCCCAAGCCCATTCGACCCCTACTCCTCCTGCCGCTTTTAGGGCTACCACTAATCAAAGCGAGGCTAGTGGAAAAGACAGTGTAGTAGTAAAACGAGTACAAAACGGTAGTCAGAGAAAGAAATGGACCGGGCCTCTTTAGGCTCATCTAGTGTCATCCGCTTTCGCGTTACATTGCGTTTTTATAGTAAAAGTGATGCAGTAATTTCGATGCTCTAGACGGATACATTCTTAATCACTCATTTCAAAGTACGGACCTCAACTTAACTAGCGACAGAAATATACGCGGCACAGTGAAAACTTGGGCTAGTTGGGGCTTTATTGACATTCGTGGAACGGGGGAAAGATCTGGATGTTTTTTCACAACGAAATAGACAGCACGCCGCGGTGAACTGGTACGTAGGCAGTTTTATTGGGAGTTGTAAAGTACATAAAAAACAATTATGGAGGTACTGTGCTTGCCAGGCGCAGAAACAGTAAAGAAACAATCAAAATTGTAATAACTTAAGGGGTTACGTACAAGCACGGACCCTTTTTTGAGACTCAAAACGATCAAACCCGAAGTGCTGCTGAGAGCTGGGCACACTGCTAACCGAACAGGAAACAAGGGTTTAGGATTTCCATTAGGAATACCATCCCCTTCGCAATGTTTCAGCTGAAAGTACTTTGTAATCAAGGATAAAGTCAATATAGCATGCAGTAGGCAGGCATGTAGTCACCAGCAAACTTACCATGTTCGCGAAGTGGTGTGACAACGACTGTTTTGGCAATTCTCCTCAAGCCTGCGCAGGCGAACTACGCTCCCAAGTGAATTTTCATACACGAGGACCTTCACCCAATTCATTAATACGCAAGGCACAGAACTGGAAGCAGCGACCATTCTCACCACTTCCGTCTAGACTGCTGAGGAGTTTGCCATCGTTCTTGCTGCCACAACAGGCGAAAAATTGCCTACTGTTATTACCGATTCACAAACCGCTTGCAGAAACTTTCTAATTGGCCGCATCTCTCAACCCGCACTGTACCTTCTTCGTCAAAAAAGAGACTACCAGAACTTAATATCATCATGGTCACCCGGCCACCAATTTCTCCGAGGGAACGAGGTGGCACACGCCGCTGCCCGTGCTCATACACACCGGGCCGTTATAACTTCAGAGGGAGAAAATGACGACCGAACTGCCTCAAAGCCAGCACCACTCCCCGCATACACCGAAATATTATGCCATGGCTACAAAAACGACCGTCATCGCTTCCCGCCACCTCATTCACAACTAACACGCGACGAAGAAACCACTTTCCGGCGCCTACAAACCAATTCGTATCCCCATAACACTCTACTAAACGCTATGCACCCCACCTAATACCCTGCCACCTGTAACTTCTGCCCTGGGGCTGGCACCCTATACCACGTGGTATGGGAGTGCCAACGGACTCCCACTGTAACTCCAAATACCAATCCTACATATGAGCAGTGGGTGGAGCAGCTGACCAGCTCCGAGCTCTCGCACCAGAGCCGACTGGTGGAACGGGCCCGGACGGCCAGCCAGCTCCAAGGCATCTTGGAATAAGGATGCCTCTCACTGGGTGGAGGCCCTAAGAACATCCTCCTGCTCATTAGTACAATAAATGTTCTCTCTCTCTCTCTCTCTCTCTCTCTCTCTCTCTCTCTCTCTCTCTCTCTCTCTCTCTCTCTCTCTCTCTCTCTCTCTCTCTCTCTCTCTCTCTCTCTCTCTCTCTCTCTCTCTCTCTCTCTCTCTCTCTCTCTCTCTCTCTCTCTCACCCAACTAAGAGAGAAAACCGTTTTGTAACCGCAGGGCGATTAGCTATAGGTTACGGAGTAATAAGGTCTCGAAGGCTCTAGAGCTGCGATTCCTGCCAATCCGTTTTTGTCCAGCACTTTTCCCCCCAATATGAAGCACAGCGCTTCAGCCTACTGTTTTGATCCCACATTGTTTTTGTTACCGGTACATTTTCAGAGCGAAATCAAGTTTTTTTTTACCCATAAAAACGTCGCTCTTAGTATTGATATGAAGTACCCGATTTCGCGCAAAAAACGAAAGACCTTGGTCCCCCTTTTCGCGGCAAGACAGTGCAAGCGGAATCTCCAAACGTGGCATGCGATACCAAGACATCTTCGGTTGGCGCCGCCGCCAAGGAATCCTAACCGCTGGTGTCAGACCGCGGCATCTGGCGAAATAGAGGGGAATGTGCTACAGCGTAATCCAAGACATTGAAAATCTTTACAGCCGCAGCTGTGAGTGCCCCTTTTTCAGAGAAAAAATGTTGGCTAGTGCGCAGGGACAATAATGTCGTCCTCATCTGTGCATATACACAAAGGGATCAGCCAAGAAGCTGGGTGTAAAGAGCCGACTTGCCCTATCGCGTACCTAGCCGTATATATACCTACCGTAATTAAACATACCTAGCGGTATACCTATTCTAGCCGTACCCATCGCGAATCATGGCTCGTATCTCAGCATCAGCCTTCAGTTGAACTTCAGGCGAAAACAAAGCTATGCTGTTTCTTGACCCCGCCCTCGATGGTATGCCTATCCTCGCGGGGAATTGGCCGAAAGGCCGGAAGTATAGACCAAGAGTATACGTTCCACAAGAACTTACTTAGCTGCTCAAAAGGGCTTTTCGGTCTCATTAATATTCCCGGGAAAATAACCCTCGAAGCAGTGTTTAATGAAATTATTTATGAGCACATCTCAAGACTTCCGCAAATAGCTTTATGGTTTAACGCACATTTCCGAAGGCAGCCGTACTATAACAAATCTACTGAAGACAGTTTTATTAAAACATACATATCACAGAAGAACCGCAGCATGGCCGTGAACCAATGCACATTTTGAGTCGTCGTCCCCCAGCGTTTCGTTGTCCATATTTCAACTTTTAAGAAGACAACATTTTTGCAGCAGCATAGCGACTTTTAGGCTAAGAATGGGTTGACATTTGCTTGAATATTGCCGCACAGTGCTTTCTCTTCTTTTTTAGAAATAAAAAAAAACTAAAATATTTCTTATCCGCCTTCTTTTTTTTAACCCTTGACTATGCCTTCGTCGCCGCGGTGACACACTAAAGCCTGACAAGGGCGCTGCCTTGTTCATTCCCACATTCGAGTCGTTCTTGCATGTTCGCCGCTGGCGGCTTTCATTCAAGAACTCATCAAGCCGTATCGTGCGGCCCATCTATATGATGTCTCTCCTTCACTTTCTAAATTTTTTTGTGGCCCCGCGATGAAGATTTTTTGTCAAAGCGTAGCCAGCCTGCGACTTCCGCCGCCAAACTTTTGATGTCGTTCCTCCTCACGAGCGCCGCATCATTTCCCTTTCGCGGCGTCCATGTCTTGAGTAGGTTTGGAAATACGATTGCACATTAATATTTTCGTGCACCACGAATAACGCGATCCCGGCCAGACGATATAATTCGCGGTTTCTCAGACTGGTACGTAAAGCGGGAGAGTCTTCTACGTGCACAAAGCAGGTTTGCGAATATCACCGTTGTACGCATTCTGATTAAAACCTGAGTGAAGTACTGTTTTTCTTTTTTTTTCAAGTTTGGGAGTAGGTCATTTGTTTGTTCGTTTTTGTCGGTATTGTGCTGGACGCAAAAAATCTCATTACAGTCGAACCTCGTTATAAGAAAGTAGTATCAAGACAGCAAATTAGTTCGTTATCACATCGTTCAACATCAAATTTCAAAGTCGATAGTGTTTACAGATTCTCTAAGTGTTGTACGTGCACTTTTGTCAAGAAAACGCTCAAAAAATTATGTAATCAATCTTGTTTTTAAGGCCCTTATGTCGGAATACGCCTCAAGTCTTGGAATAACAATATGTTGGGTTCCTGGCACTGTGGAATAGCCGGGAATGAAACCGCAGATCAAATGGCCACTGCTGGTACACTCTTGAACACAGTGGACATAGCAACAGTGCCGTACACAGACATGAAGCCACACATTAGACACCAACTTCGCAACGCATGGCAAACACACTGGAGTGAACAGGCAGATAACAAGTTACACGTAATAAAACCACACTTGGGAGCATACACTACTGACTCACACAACAGACACATTGAAGTTGCCTTAGCTAGGTTGCGGATAGGCCATACACATGTAACACACTCACACCTGCTCACTGGCTCTCTAAGACCCATGTGTAGCAGGTGTGGGGAGGGCCTATCCGTAGTCCACATCTTAATTACATGTAAGGCACTCGACACAACAAGACACAGACACTTCAAGGAACTATACAGACAACACATTCCGTTACACCTTTCCTTGTTTTTGGGTGACAATGCCATCGTCTCTGTGCAACGCGTTTTTAAATATTTGTCTGATGTTAACTTTTTAAACCTCATATCCTATCATGCGTAATCAACACTGGCCCTATACACCAGCCATCTCCATTGGTTTTATTTGATTTTACTGTTATTCTGGCTTACACATTTTAGTAGCCACTGTTTTCTGTTGTACAATTTTGTTTGGCGCTCTTTGCCCCAGCTGGCCTTGCGCCAAAATGAACCCAACCATCATCATCATCATCATCATCGTTGTAGCCGATATTCGTTGTAACAGTGGAGACAAAAACCGGCTCTACCAAATCGAAAATCTGGCTCGCGTAAAAATATTTGAAACAAAAATGCATTCTTTTCGGCTTAAAGTCCACTTTATACCGGGTAACTCTTACCTTTCTCCTTGTTTTATTTCTACGTCAACGAACCGGAACATGAGTAGTGAAATTACAACAGAACAAAGTTCACTCCATAAAACAGGCCTGCGTCTCTATTTATTTGGTGAAGGATGTGATCTTCGTCTTCTGGCTACTCCCAGCTCTGAGCAGGATGAAGTGTTTCACAGTGTCCGCGAAAAAAAGGGCCTTTACATTTCTGCAGTTTCGGACTATACTTGTTTTTTTTTTTTTTTTTTCAAGTAGCTTTTCAGAGTCCTGGTCAAATATTTCTTCGTTATGTCCGGTATCGCGCACGGCTCTCACGGTTTCAGTTTCGTTATAAAAGAATAAGTGTCATTGAAATAAAGCGTGACCAACGAAAGTTTGTATTTAGTTCGCTATAGGCAATTATTCGCTGTATCAGTGTTCGTTATAACGAGGTTAACCTATATTACAATGAGATTGTGCGGTCACGTATGTTAATTCTTTTCATTATGCGGGGGAAATAATCCTACAGGCTTCGGACGTGGAATTCAATGTGATGTTGGCCCGAGAGGCCAATGTTTCTCAGCTATCGTAGTTTTTATTGCTCTGATTGCGAGTTGCTGTGGGTGGAAGAACTGATTCTGCAGCTGTAGGAGGACCTGTTCTGACAGCTTAGTTTCATTTCATTTCATTTCATTTCATTTATTTATACTGCTAGCCCAGAAGTGGGCCGTTACGGGGTGGAAGTATAAAATTATTTGCGAAAAAAAGAGTACAGTACAGGTCTTGAGATAATTTCTCGGTATAGAGAGCTCGCTCGGTGTAAAGGAATTAATATTTTTGAGTTGGTTTGCGTGAAAAATAGGGACATTTTGGGGGCGGTGTTGGGACTGATTTCTTACTGTCGGGAACTTTGGCTCGCCTGCGCGACGACATACGAAAAAAATATTGATGGTTCCAGCTCATGATGAAACGTCCCACTGCGGAATTTTTATAGTCCCTTTTATATTTGCGATCTCTCTGACTCCATAAAAATTAAGGTGCATTATATTTTAGGTTATTGCAGTACGATAAAAACTTAGTAAAACAGGACACTTACTAGCCAAATATCAACCAAACCCGATACAAAGCACGCAACAAACAAAACTGCATAAAAGAAAACGGCGTACAAGTCATAATTCATAAAATAGAAAAAATAAGACTGGCAAGTAAACACATTCGAAAAATTTTCGTAATAACGAAAATAAAGCGAAGAAATACGTAGCAACGAAATTGTAACTCCGTATATATATACGCATCTCTCTCTTTCGCTGTCTGGCAAACTATAAACATTCTAACAAAATGGTTTCTATGGAATGAGAATAAAAATTACCATGAAAGTCAAAAGACATATTTCGATCGAATGGATATAAGAGATTAAAAAAACAAAAAAAAAAACGAAGTTTAAGCTTTGCCTATAATAGGCGGGCCGGGATCTCGCACATAACGTTGTTTCGTCGCGAAGCCAATTTGTGAAGAGAACGCTGTCCGTACAATGTTTCACTGTCAATGAGAGCAAAAAATTAACGCGCACACACACGCACGCACTCGCACACGGGCACACGCACATGCACACACACGAATTTTCTGTCACTGTTCCGTTAAGTGGAGTTCGACAGGAAATGAACCGTTTTTGTAAATTACAAACCGTCACACCACGTTTCGGATGGATCAGTGACGTGCGCAATATGAGGCCGAAGGTACCGCGGCCTTCTGCGAAATTTTGAGTTGGGGAAGGTGAGGGGCGCGGGGGGGATAATAAGGCACTTATTCATTCTGGCTAATATCTAGGGATGACTACTGACAATTATTTTTTGTCGTAAGAGACACACGCGTGAAGTTTATGGAAATTCTACGTCTGCTCTAACCCAACAATCAGCGATTTTGTAATTCCCCCGAAAAAAATATGCAATGGAAACTTAACCAGACCCACCCCATCATTTCCTTTTTATTTTTATTTATTTCAGATTTGTTTTTGTTTTGTTTTTACTTTTACTCTTTTTGATGCTTTCCCCGGTTTCTTTATTTTTTTTGGGGGGGGGGTGGGGGGGGGGGACTGGGGTTTGGTCCCCTCCGAAACAAAACCCTGCGTACGCCATTATTCCGGATATTTCATTACGGGAATATTACATGACTTCTCCCAACGAAAGCATACTTCTCCGCATGCGGAATCGCACTGCCCAAAAAGAAGCTTTCGAGCATTGCTTCGAAGAAGCAAAAAATGTCCGTGTAATATGACATGCGCAAAAAGAAGAATTAAGGCAGACGGATCCGGAAGAGAAAAAAATGTTGCCGAACGCCGAACTAAATTCCCCAGCAGTTCGACGGTTAGTTCAAGCAAAGAAGAGAAACGCCCGTCTGTATTTGGCTTCGAAAAAGATCCAGGTCAAAAGTAATGCATTCTCGTCGATACGAAAGATATGTTCCCGCTATTATCACCTTGCCAAGAAAGTACAGGTCATTTTAGTTTGTATACCCATCTGGAGGGAACAATAGCTAAACCAAGCTGAGTGACCGGCCACGTCGGGCAAGAAGAGCGCCCGTCTTTCGCCCGCCGGTGCAACGGACATCCGATACTTGCACCCCCGTGTAAACGACGCCCTTGCTTCCTCGAACAACAAAGCTCGTATCTCCCCGTCGAGAGATGATCAGCGTACCGTAGCGGCCTGTATGCACACTGGTAAAGCAGAGCCGTATCTATAGCGATCGCCTCCGCACGCGCCGAGGGGCAGTATCATTATCTCAAAAAAACATCGAGGGGGCTATTCATTTCCCCAGAACGGGCGACTCCGCGCCACAGTCGCGCCGTCCGGCGAGTCAGCGATGTCTTGTAACGATAAGCCGCGGCTCGAAAGACCGAGTGATTTCCCAAACTAAAAAAAGACTGGCGCGAACTGAGGCCCCCTGTGAGAGACCCCCCTCCCTACCGACCGCAGCGCGCTGATAACTTCCCTAAACGCCCCCTATCACGGTAGGCACGCAGGCTTCGGGCGGAGGAACCACGGTTCATCGAGCGTGACCCTGTGTTCCCGGTCTTGTCCTCGGGCTCTTCTCCGCAGCACCATTGACATGCGCGGAATCTCAGGCACGACGTCAACGTCAAATCTTTCCCGTGGAGCCTTCGGCGAAGTGCGCTTGGACAGTTCCCGAGCGGGGGAGGGCGAGTGCTGCGCGATCCCGAGTGAAAGCGGTGTCGTTGTTGCCCCCGCTCTAATGAAGCCGTGCGCGACAGGTCACGGGCCAGCCGTGTGTACGACAAACATAATGGGCTACAGCGGGGCAACTAACCTAGATAAGAAGGCCCACTTGTTTCGTCTGTAAACGTTGGCTTTCGCAACGAGACGAATTAGATCACGCAGCTATTGTGAATGTTAATTTATCTATTTGTTTTGCCATACCGGGTAAAATTGTGAACTTGAGTGGTTGCGTATTTTACTGCAAATAAAACGACGCATGCATTCTGAGATAGGAGGTATTTCCAACAGGCGTTTGGAAGCCCGCTGTTCTCAGCAGCATTAGTTGCAAGCGGAAGTGAGAGGTTTCAGGATACAGACGTAAACGTCTATCAGAATTTGAACACGACGCTGGTGACCGGGCTTGTAAGTACGCGTTTCCATTCGAGCATTCCACGTCAGATGCGCATGTACGAGGAAGTGTACTGCGCGGAGACACGAGTTCTTTCTGAATGCTTGAAGAAGTTGAGGTAGGCGCGAACATGTTTGACAGGCATGAGAACCAAGGGATGAGAAAACGGTGTATTTCTCACGTGTCGCAAGCTAGAGCGTACGGACGCAACACGGACTCCTTGAGCTCAAGAGACGTGTTCTTTGAGGTTGCCGGCTCTGTACGTGTGTGGCAGCAAAAGTGAAACGCGTGGGCTTTTAAGCGCACACACGAGAGGTTAGGGCCCCGGCTCCAGTTCAACAGCTGTGATGGTTGGTGGTGTCTACGCGGGTAAGTTTAGATTCGATACAGACAAGCGCAATCGAATGCTTCAATATGCCGACGGGTTCATTGTATGATCGGTGTGGTGACACCGAGAACGTACTCAAAGGAAATAAGTTTTAAGTTCAAGTTTCAAGTTTATTTTCAGACATGTAAATTACATGGCTGGGGAGGAGGGAAAAAAAAGCCGCAGCTTAGAGGCTTGACAACGCTCCCTTCCCCTGATCTACATCGGCAACAAGGGTAGCGAACAGCAGGTAGCGAGAAACAAAGCAGCAATGCAGTTTTTGGCGTAATCAAATACAGTTGAATACTTATACATAGTTCGTGTACCATTAAAAAAATATTCTTACATAAGAATTCAACACCAATATATATCCAACACAAGTAGTATCCAAGACATGGTAAAAATAATGGTAAAGGTAGGGTTAACAATAAGACAAGTGAATTACTGAACAATAGGCAACCAAAGTAATACATACATACACTGAAGCCCCTTATAAAAAGACAGTTTTTATCTGTTGGTAGGACGGCAAACGATCCCAAGAATTGGGGAGACCAAATCGGTAAAGCAGACTAGGAAGAGCATAATCATAATCCGTAATTAGTCCGAGGGCGAGGCACTGTCTCGCCCTCGTTAAAAAGGGTTAATAAAATATGGGAGGTGGCTTCGTACGCACATCCCGTTCCAACCGAGATTATCTCCCCGCACAATCCGTTGATGTAAGTTTGATCCCACCCGCTTCCGTGTATTCATTTTTTTATAATAGTAGGATCGCTACCGTTGCATTCTCCAACTAATATAAACAAATTCATGCACTGAAGCGAATGGAAACAAAGTTACAATAACGGAGGCACGTAGAGATAATCTTGGTTAAAACGCTACGTGCTGACGAAAGGTGAGTGTTCACACAGAAATTCAATTGTTTGACAAAAAACTTGCACTACTTCCCCACTCCTTCCCTTCCTATTTCCCATGCGCGGCCTCTGGGCCTCCCATTCCCTCCAATAAGAGCTTGAATCGATTAATTAATTTTAGTGGGGCGTGTAGTTTTTTTAGTGAACCCTGATCAGTTCTCTTGCATATGTCCTTTCACTCCCGCAACCATTTTTTTAACGGTAACCAGCACATTCTGATCGAAGTTTGAAGAAATGTCGCCAATAACGGCAGCGATTTTTGTGGGCGATGAGAAAACAGCTCAGCATGCATCATAACAGAACGATCTAGCAGCTGAAATCAAGACTGCAAAGCGACACAAAAGAAAACTAGAAAGGATCATGCAGGGGAAACGCACATGCCAAATACCCAGGCATCAAAAAGCACTGTGACAAATCAAAGCAGCCACAAAGCGACACGCAGGAAAAACAATTAATGCAGCCACGGAACAGGCTGCTATAGAGAATTTTTGAAAGGCTATTTTGTTTAGAAGCTCTATCGTTTAACTCTTCTGGCTGATGCGCAAGTTAACCGTCAAACAAGCCCTACAAATTTTTCATTTAGTCTTCTTGTGGACGTAAGACGTTGCCTTCTAAAACCAGTATTCTTACCTGGCGAGTTGCAAAATATTCCATGAAAACATATCCCGTTTAATTTTTCTTTCGGAGGTATTTTTCCGCACTCTCAGACTCACATACGCCTAACGTGAGGGGGGGAGGCGTAATTCTTGATGATGTGGGGGATTCCATTCTCCTAGAAGGACAGTGGCGTGTCATTCTATACGACGAAAGTAGGAGGAGGAGGAATATAACTGTATTCTATACTCGGTGACAACTTAAGAACGGCACCGGAAGTTGCCGCTGTGCCTTATCACCGTAGCCGGATGTTTCTCCGCGCGGCGCAAGTAGGGCATTACTGGGAATATTTTGAACATGGCGTGAGCCGTTGCCGTGATTTTTTGGACTTAAAATCCTTGTAAACGACTCCAGAGATGACAAACAAACTGCGTGAGACAAGGCAGACGATATCACGCATTCATAGCAAACCCCTTTCTAAACGCGCGCGCACTGACGTCACGGGTCCGGCGCTTTGGCGGAGTGATACACTACATGAGGTGGTGCCGTTCCTGAGTTGTAACCGAGTATACCAACACTACGCGTGGTGAGCGGAGTTTCCCGCCCAGGACACCAGGCTGGCCTTGCTGCCGCCATCCCAATCCACCAGAGAGGTGCATGGCGGTCTAGATCACTCATCGTTACGCTCCGGTTCTTCTTTTGAAGAGAGGGTCATGACGATATTTATAACGGGAATACTATGACACACGTACACATTCCGTCATAAGCAATTGGAACAAGGATTTGTGAATATCACGAAATATTTGCCTTACTGGGCGTATGACAGCCATGAACGATTTCCAGGAAGCTTTTTCTATTAGGTATACCTCCTTTAAACGGGCACCAATGCAGTCAGACAGTTTCCGGAAGAAGAAATTTCTGTAAATTTACGAGTCCATGTGCCAATTAGTTTTGACGGTCCCTGTACGTGCGTGCGGGAAGATTTCGGCTTTGATTCAGGCATGCATAATATTTTATATAAAAAAAAATTTTTGATGGGGCTTCGTTTTTGGGCTACTGAGCCGACTGCCTACCACATATTTCAGGTCGAGGTTCAATCTGAACAAATGATAGGAAAACCCGGCTTTTCTAGGCGCTCTGTAGGCCAAAATACCGAAAAATTAGATCTGTAAAATGCGACTAGGCTGTTTTAAAATTCTGGACCCGCTCTGTCTCGCTCCTGTCTCCTGCTGGGAATAAATCATCCATCTCCTTCAACCCGATCCCTTTCTTCGGGTCACCATGTAAGTCAACACGAGAAACTGGTTGACTGACAAAATTGGTTGCACTCGGCCAAAGTTTTCTTTTTTTTCATTTCAGTGTCTTCCTCTCGCGCTTCGCGTTATTTCAAAAAACCCGAAACACTTGTAAGGTGAGTATTTGGGACCTATTTCGAGGTTTAATTTAAGGCTGCGTCTAATCTCACGGCAGCCGTGAGAATTATCTACGGGAAATTCTCACGGCAGTTTCCATAAAAGCTGGCTGGCCTAAAATTTGTTGAATAATAGTACGTCCCAACGTAACTTAACGTAACGTAACCGCATAATCGAATGCGTCATAAGTTAACCTATCCAAATCCAGCCCAACTGCAACAAACCTAATCTAATCCATCCCAACGACACAGAACACAACATATATTAAACGTAATTTAACCCATTCTAGAAGTCCTGTACGTCGGTCTCTTGATATGGTAAAAACCAGAGTAAAAAAAAGCATTAAAAAAGTCACAATGGCCGAAAATATCCGAAAGCTAAATTAAAAACATCGCAATGTCGGACTCGAATTTGAGCCTTCTCGTTTAAAACCAAGTACACCACAGCGCTACCGGGGCGGCTGCAAACACGGCTTTTTAGGGCATATTTATCCCATAGAATCTCCGGTTAGCGTTATTAGCCAATGAGAGGCGACTGCCGCGAGAAATTTATGACTCATTCTCACGGTTGCTACAGTATTTCAAAACGAGTGGTGCGGTTCGAAGTCCCCGCAGCTAAAGAAATTGTGTGGTCTCCGGGCCGTCGGGGTCTGAGAGGTAACGAGGCCGCGCACGCGGCTGCCCGAGCGCTTACCCAGCGGGCGCCTCACCCATGCTCTGCCGGCTTGGAGATTAGCAAACCACTTCTGCGGTTTAGAGAAATCGTTAAACATTACTGCGATAACCGCCGGCAGACCCTGCAAAGGGTCTGAACAAGGTCGATGAGCGAATACTGCGGTGCCTGCAGACGAACACATTTATGTGTCCTGCAGTAGCAAAGCATTTCGACCCTAAAACAGATGGGCGGTGTCTGCACTGTGGGGAGGTGTCCGACACCTTCCACATGGTGTGGGCATGCCAGCGCAACCCTGCGTTATCCCCCAACCCTTCCCCTACCAGAGAGGCATGGGAGGCGGCCCTGCTCAATTGCTCGGGGCTGGAGTCTCAAAGGGCTCTAGCTCAACAGGGTCCCGGAATAGGGACTGCACCTGTGCGGAGGGCCACAGGCTATAAATCTTTTTTATTCTTATAAAATAAAGTTTCCCTCTTCTTCCTCCACCCCGTCCTACTCGTGTTCAGCTACCGAGCTCGGTAACTTACAAATAATGCTGGGTTATCGAGCCAACGCCAGCCGTCGATGCGGCACAGGAGGATTATTGGAAAAGGCACCACACGAACAGCGCACCGGCCGCTGAATATCGGTGATATAACTATGCTTTGACTGCGATCAGCCGATCACCGCGTACTGCTGAGATGCTTTTGGCCTTTACAAGAACTCGCAGTGGCCACGTTTCTGACGGGGGCGGAAATGAGAATCGAACGCGTACATACCTGATTCCCTGGCTGCAAGTGATATCGAAAAGCGATAGCCCCCTTTCCGCCCCTGCCACGCAACGCCGCCTTCTCTCTTTTTCTGCTCCTTCCTTTCCCTCATTCGCACTTTTCCTGCTATCCTATCCACTCCCCCCTTTCTCATTCCCGATCTTCACCTCATCACCCTCCCCTTCCTCTCTTTCCTCACGTACCCATCCGCTCCCACTGTCCCATTCTCTATCAAAAGGTGTAAACTGCGCTACGTAAGACACCACATAGAGAGAACACAGCTCGGGGTGTGCACGGGAAGGCCACTCTGTAAGTCACTCTTCAAGCGTACTAAGATATTGTGTAAAAGGTGCAATAATAGCCGACCAAGAGAGATTCCCGAGGGTTACGTTATCAGGAAAATGGAAAATGGCTGTGTCAGCGATACGTCAATTGTTCTGTACAGCAGTGAGATGATGTTTATCGAAAGATCGTTTGTGAAATCCTCACCACAAGAAGTTGTTGTAGACTTGTGTATTTTTGCGTGCGCGCATTGATATGCCCGTCCGTATTCATGTGTGTTTCTGCGTGGAATAAAATTTAGTTTCAAGTCTGCGCCTGTCCTTGTGTTTTTTGTGTGTGGTGGCTTCGTGAGAGCAGTTTACGCCTTTTCGATTACACCATTCTCCTTCCTGCCTTCCCTTCCCCGGACCACATCTTTCTTCTCCCGTCCTTACTCCTCTTCTTGTTCCTCATTCTCCACCTGCTCACTCCCTTCCCGTCATCCACTCTTCCTTCTCAATTCACTCCTCTTAACCGCCCCTGTCCCCCTTCTCATCCCTCACGCTCTCACTCCCCCATTCTCCTTCCACCTTCTCTCATCTTCTATTCAACTTCATCCTTCGGTTCATGTAGGTCCCCCTACACATTCCCACTTGCTCTTCCCCCTCCTCTTCGCCATTATAACCCGCCTCCTCCACTCACCTGAGATGGGAGAGGGAGTGCTAGCCTTCTCAACTGCGAAGGCTAGCGCTCCCCCCAGCAGGTCTGGCAATGCTCCAAGCCCTGGGTTGGCCACCACCAAATCTGGCGCAACAGCCCCAATTCCTCCCGCCCACCACCAGGCTCCCATTCCACAGTGTATGCACTCCACCTACAACCGAGGACGGCGGCAGGCACGAGCTCGCTATATCAATGAGAAATACGGACTTCGCAATGTGGACATGACCTATGACCTCACGTGATCACACACCACCCTTGCCGCACTCGATTCCGCAGAGCAACAGCGGCTATATACCCCTCATGCAAGATTTTTTTTACTTCGTGTTTTGCCGCGCGGCATGAGAGGAGGTTGAAAGATGGGAAGAGAAAAGGAAGTAGGAAGGCAACAGAAAGAGAACGGAGAGAGAGAGGGGTTACCAAAAGCACAGATGGTCACGAAACCGACATGTTTTTGAGTCTACAGGTATGCATGCAGTCCAGTGGCATGCAGAAAGTCCATCAGCGACCTGCAGTATTTATCTTCCTGCACCCAGCGGTTGTAGTCATCCGGTTTCTCACACCGGAGACCAACCTTTCTGAGCGCGTCGTCTTGAGCTGTCCTTGATCCCGCGCACGTCCACAAAAGGTGCTTGGCATCAGCTTCAGCCGCCAGAGACTTACACGTGGGACAAGTTCCTGGGTCGTCTTGTGAGTGCCACCAAGTACAAGTGACTGAAGGTGTGAGGGCCACCCCAGCCCGAAGCCTCCTGAGAGAAACTTCCTCTACCCGGGAAAGATTGGGGGGGAGGGAACAGACACACGGGGGAATTAGGGCCCGTGTGTCCCTTCTCAGAAGAGATTCCCGTGCTAAAAGGCGGGAGCGCGGATCACAAGGAAGGGGGCTCGGGGAGGATTCAGGGGGGGAAGAAGAGTGGGAAAAATGGTCCGCTAATTGGTTCAGTATATTCTGACCGTGCCCCTGTACCCAATGTACACGGATCATTAGCTCTCATGTTTTGTGGAGGCTGTGAATCAGCTGGCAGATCAGAGGTGTCGTCTTTACTTGCTTCAGATGCTTCACAGCACTGAGCGAGTCTGTGTATATATGCACCTCCGTTATGTTATGGAGTGCACTTGCAGCATTGACTGCGCCATGTACAGCCTGGAGCTCCAGTAGCAGCGGGTCCGGAGTGTCGGTAGTGTAACAGCGCAAACCTTTAATTTCCGGGTGCATGGCACTGACGAAAGCTGTCCGTCCTGCGTCCGGCAGAAGAGCTGCGTCTGTGTACAGTACGCAGTGACCTTCAGGGACTGTGGTATCGGAGGTTGGCGCTGGCTGGTCACGGCGACGAAGCTTCGTCGTCTTATTGGTTGTCATTGTCGTGTACCGCCACTGAGGAAGATCGTCTAAGGTTGAAGTGACGGGACACTCATTACAAAAATGTGATGAAGCGCTGCGGCCATTGGGATACACTGCCGAGTCCTTAGCAATCCTCCACGCCGCCACAACCCACTCAAGCCTTCCCTCCCTAACCACCATCTCCGACTCCCAGCAGCATGCCGCATCTACCAAGCAGGCTTCGCCTCACGTCAGACCATCCCCTCCTACAACCGCAGCCCGAAGATCTCCGAGGGAACGAGGCGGCGCATGCTACCGGCCCTTCCCATCCGTGGAACCGGTGAGCCAGACGCTGCGGTTACCCCCTATCTGACTCATTCACATTCCTCGGCGCCACTTACAATGCCCTTCTGTCTCGCTACGCCCACACACGGAGAAC